>NC_041381.1:696773053-696780900 GCF_002162155.2 Triticum dicoccoides
GCTACCTCCCGCAAGTACCACAGCCCTCTTCCCCCGTGTTCTAGGGTTAGCAAATTTGAGTGTCCTCTCGTGAGCCTCTCTTCAACTGTTTTTGCTGATGTTTGGTTCTGAAGATGAGTAGCAAGTATAGTAGGAAGATGATGCATAGTATTGATGAATTTTTTCTTATGAAACTGAAATTATTAACTCCCTCTGTAATTTGTAAGACATCCAGTAATTTTCCTAAGTAATTGAGAAGAATTTATATACCAGAACATAATAAGAACCCTAATTAGTACAGTTTCTGTTAGCACACTGGTAAGATATAACTTACAACTTTACAAGTATCTCTAGTCAAGTCTGATATTGCTTTTGCTTATATGCGGTCAATTTCTCAACTTGATAACTAGTAGATCAGTAGTTTATATATTGTCACATTGACTAGGTTTCATACAAAAAAAATCCAGGTTACATAAATTTGTAATTTTATATGGCAATATTATATAGTGGTGAAAGGCTCAGCTCTGTCCGACTAATGCTATGCAATGTTATAAAATGGCATCCATTTTGGGCTGAAAAAAATGTTATTTCATGAGTTGACAAACTATCTGCTAATACTTCTTCATTGTGAGTAGTTCCACTTTCAGTTTATAAGAAGTATACTATGCTTATAACTAAGCCAAATGTTTACATTATTCTTATTATTGTGCATGTTGTGATGTTCTAGACAGTTAAGTATTTGCAACTGCTGCTAAACTAGATCATGAATATGTCATTGCTTTTCAGTGAGCTTCTAAGTGTACTATTATTCATTTATGATAGTTTGTGAGATACAGAAATAGATAAATTTAAGTTTGTAATGGCTAACAGCCACACATGTGAATCTGTTCTTGATACACCTTTTCCCTTTTCTTAGAATCATCATATACATCTGCATATTCCAGGCTTCCAAGGAGGTAAAGGAATTGAAGTTCAGACAGTGCAGCAGCAGCAACACCTCCAAGGTGAGAAATATGTTCAGTTAGGTACAGTTAGCATCATGTAAGAAAATGGCCATAATGTGCCCTAATAATGATGTATTTTGTCATAAAAATATATAGTGGACTGCCATGATAATGACATGGTCATGTGTTTGCAAGCTGTCATAATCTTCAGTTTACTTGACTTTTGAGCCTGCTAGTAGTTTACTTCCATGAGTTGTTTTATTGACATGGCACATTTGCAATGGAGTTTTATATATCTTTAGCCACTGTTCATTAACAACAAGTCAGTTTTGTTTATAGTTGAAAGTAAGTGTGTGGTTTGAAATTTTGACTGTTGGGGCGTAGTATTGTAACTAGAAGACCATGTATTTTCATAATTGAGCTAAAGATTTGGGGGGTAGTATTTCTGATTTTAGAGCACTTTGCTGGATGTATTTTACAGCAGTTGTTGGAATCAAAACAATGCTTGTGGGCTGTCCTGTTAAGTTGAGTGAGTCATTAGAGGGCAGATAGAGTGATCCGCACCAATTAATGTTTATGAAGAAGAAGAATAAACATGTTGTTGCTGCTGTTATGCAACCTGGGAGGTTCTGGTTTGCTGTATCTCCACCAGTTTGGGTTGGTGAATGTGGATGATTTTTTTATCCTATGAACTCATTGTACTGCTACAAGAATTTTGTATCATCATGGTGTAATTTTGTTAACATTCTGGTTTTGTTAGATAGTGGCTACACTAATCTAGAGTGATACAATTTTCCTTCCCATTTGGTATCATCATGTTCAGTGTATACAGTTATAACATCATGTGGGTTTTTTAAGTCTGTTTACAGCTCATGTGGGTTTTAACATCATGTGGGTTGGTGAATGTGGATGATTTTTTTATCCTGTGAACTTGAATGTTGCAATGTTGTTTTCTTCAGAGGCTACTGTCAAAAACTTGAGCTACTGTCTTGCAAAGATGATGATCATCTTGCTAGTTTGCTGGGTTTTGTCTCCGACCATTGTGTCGTGATGAATTTGCAGGTACCCCGAGAGGCCCTTGAGTTTGCCGGAATGTCGATTAACTTCCGTTCCGGCAAATTCGGGTACTCCATATGTCCTATTTTCAGCAAAGGTCATGCTAAAATTTTCCGTGAATTTTAGCATGACTTTGCTAAAAAAAATAGGACATATGGGGTACTTGCGACTAATGCATGGGCCGGGGTATCTTAGTACTTAGTTAAGTAGGATCAACTGCCCTGCCATTCTTGCTGCATTAAACCATAGGTGGCAATAGAGCCAAGTGATTAGGCCCAACTTAGAATTCTCCTTAGCATCGATAAACCCTAGATGATAAACCCAACATAGGTGGCAATAGAGCCAAGTGATTAGGCCCAACCTAGGGTGCCTCGGCATCGATAAACCCTAAATGATGAAAACTTAACTTGGCTGCCCCGGATGCCTCGGTGTCGATGAGAACCTAAATGATGTACGCTTAGGCTTTTAGGGTGCCTCGGCGTCGACAAACCCTAAATGATGAAAGCTTAGGCTTTTAGGGTGCCTCGGTGTCGACAAACCCTAAATGATGAGACCATGATCTTGTTCCTTGACAATAACCAAATTTTTGACCAAACTTTTTTCCTATTTAGAGCGAAACATGGCCCACAATGATGATGCCGGTGGTTCGGGCGGCAAGCAATTCTGGGAGCTGTCCCAGGAGATGGAGGAACAACCTCACTGCTATGAGGACGCCGCGGAAGACACCGATCCTGATTACACAACCTAGTGGCGTCGGGGATGACACCACTGATGGTGCCGCTGAGGATGCCACCATTGATAATGGCGGCGCACACACAGATGGCAGCCAATCGAAGAAGCAAAGGAAGGACCGGCGTCCGAATGCGCTCCGCACCGTCAAGGAGGAATTCACTCAAGTGGACTCCGACGGGAATCCAACGGAGCCCAAACATGTAGTCAAGGGGTACTCGGTTCAGCTCGGGTGCATTCTCCGGAGCACCATCTCGATCAACACCGAGAACCTTAGGCATAAGGACCGAGGGAATTTGCGCAACCTCCTCTTCTAGAAGCTGCACGAACGATACAAGTTCCCTGCCGAATTTGAAAACACACGCCTCTCAGGGAATAAAGTGAACAGTGCCGCCCTCACGAAGATGAGCACGGCCCTGTCTACTTGGAGAAGCGTGGTGAAGAAAATGATTGATAAAGGTGATAGTTATGAGAAAATCAAGGCGAAATATCCTTTGATGAGCGAAGATGAGTACAAGGAGTTCAAGATCAAGTGCTCGACCAGTGCAACCTCCGAATCAAGTCAGTGGGGGAAAGAAATGCGGGAGTTGAACTTAGGGGAACACAAACTCGGTCCCGGCGGTTACAGAGTGGCGGAGCCTATATGGGACAAGGAGGACGCGGAGCGTGCCAAGCAAGGCCTACCGCCCCGCTTTGAGAAGTACAGCGGTAACAAGCAGACCAGGAACTATGTCAGGGCCCGGTACAAGGAGGACCCGATAACAAAGGAGCTTACCACGGATCCGAAGACCAGGGCGCTTGAGCTTGTTCTGGTAAGGAATACCCCCCTGCGTAATTAGCTCCATATGGTTGCACTCTAATTAATCCCCAATATTTCTAAATGGTTCACGTTCTTTTCGCAGGAAACTGAAAGCAGTAGCGCGGGGTCGTCTCAAAGCTCCCCTTTCGACAGCCCTTTAAATAGGGCGTTGAACATAATGAAAAGCAAGGATAAGCTCACTAAGCCGACGTCAGCTGGTCGTGTGGCCGGGAAAGGCTTGTCCACAAAATGGGTGTCATACTATATCGTTGGTGTGCGGAAGGAGAAAAAGGCCAGCTCAGAAAGCCAGACGCGCGAGGTTGAAGCACTCAAGGCACAAGTGGCGCGGATTCCGGAGCTTGTCCAAGAGCAAGTGGAACAACAACTGGGAACGAAGCTCAACGCCATGGTGCCTACGTTGATTCATTGGCTGATGATGTGGATTGCGGGCGGCCAACAGGGGCCTCCCCCGGTTCCCAGCTTCACGGCCAGCAACTCGTACAGCGCGCAGGCGGTGCCATTGGTGTCTCCGGCGGCGCCATTGGTGTCTCCGGCGGAGGCGGTATTCGTGTCTCCGGCGTCGGCACGGGCATTGGAGCTTAATGCACCCGGGTGTACGCCGGCCGGCACCTCGCCAGCAAGCTCCCCCTCCATCAGTTGCACGCCCGCCGTTGGCGGTGCCTCGACATTAGCCGAGCTCGACGGCATCACGGTAACTAAGCCTCTCGGCCGATGACTTCATCTCCTTGCCTTTGACTGGGCATCCCTGACGCCATGTACATGTTTTCTCAGGGCACCGCCGACGTTCCTTGCACTCTTCTGCACTTCATGGGCGCCGAGTTGGTCGATGTCGCCAAGGGCAGAATCGTTCAACCGGGCAACCGCATGTTCCACGGTAATCCGATGCCACCCACAGCGTATAGGGTTGAAGTGGTTCGGGTGCTGCCAGGCTGTGACGAGCTGTTACCTCTGGTTCGACCCGCTGGGGCCGACGAAGAAGATGAGATGACCCTCAGTGCCTGCGTAAACTGGCCGCTGCTTTGGCCGAAGAGCCAGATTCGTTTGGGGGCGGGGGACACCACCCCACAGACAAGACCGCCAGTCGTGCCGGTGCCAAGCCATGGCAAGAACGCCGCAACGCTACCGGACCTGCCGGACATTCCTATGTCGGACATCCCTATGGCACAGGATCCGGACAGCCCTATGGCACGGGATCTGGACGACGACGACAATGACGATGGTACATTTACCAAAATCGATAAGTACTTTGCCGAACATGGGTACGCTGATGAGTTCTGCGGGCCTCTTTCTCAAGAACCCAACCAAGACGACCGCAATCTAGCTGGTACGGCGGAGAAATCCAATTGCAATAGGCGTCGTCTGGCGTTCAGTTCTCAGGACACGCCTCCAGCTCCCGCCTTCACCGAGCCCCAGATAGCTGAGGTGCGAAATATTATCAGCCCCAACACGCTCAACAAAGCGGTCTGTGAGCAGAACTCGGTCCCATTACAGGAGATCAAGAAGAAGGGACGGAAACAAAAGATTAACAAGGGCGCCGGTGCGAGCCAGCCGGCACCGAGTTCGATCCGTGCTCAGGACGGGCCACCTTCACCTAAGGATATATCGAGGAGGGTGCATGTGGCGGGTAGGGCGATGCTACCGCCAAATATGTTGAATGCTGCAACCGGTGCTATGCGGAGTCTGCACGACAGTGTTCTTTCTTTGGAGAAGCGGCGTCTGAGAGAGAATGATGTGGCATACCCGGTTTTCGTGGCCAAGGTGCCAGAGGGCAAGGGCTTTGCGGATGGCGATGTTTAACCTTCATCCGCTGCACTACACCTTTGTTCGGCTGTTTTCGCTGAGTATGGAGATGCGGATCATTAGAGACAAGACCCCGGACATCGTGATAGTCGACCCCTTCTACATGCGTGCCAAGCACTTGAACAGCGCTGGGGACCGCCAAGTTGCGAGTTCACACCTCGAAGGCGTCATTCTGGCAAACCCAGATAAGGATAACTTCCTTGTGGCTTACTTTCCTGAGTAAGTCATCCCTTAACCGCCCCGTAACATATGATTTCTTAGATTTTGATCGTTCTTTTTTCTTCTAACATTCCGTGTTCTGTGCAGTGACACACATTGTACACTCATCCTCTTAAGCCCGAAATATTCCATGGCCACGTATTTCGACCCGAACCGTAACTCCAAGATAGACTACACAAATGTCAAGAAAGTTCTTGATGGTGTTCTCCCCGGCTACGCCAAATCTGGAGGCACCTTCACCAGGGCAGTTCGTAAGTACGGCAAGCACATGTTCTCACACAATACGAAGTTCTGCTGTGTCAAGCAGCGCCTGGCGGTCAGAAGGATGCCTACTACGCCCTCCATCACATGCGGGCGATCGTAAGGGACCATCATCAACTTCTGCTACCAGATAATCTCAAAGATTGGGCCGCGAGCTTGTCGGTAGTCCAGGACGCGGACCTCAGACAAGAATTCTTTCACATCCAGTCGGAGTTTGCGGACATCATCCATCAAGATGTCCTTCATACCTCGGGGCAGTTCTTCCTCAGATATCATCTGTCCAACAGTGAGATAGATGAAACGCTACAAATGCAGGGTGACAACGACCGCGATTTCATGACCATCACGACAGACGGCGGCTTCATCCACGCTCCTGTCCGATGAGTCGAGTCGAAAGTAGTGATGTGTAGTTCTGAAACATTGATTAGCTCATGTTGTAATTAAACTTTAATGAATTCGTATGTCTCTTTGATTTGGACAGTCGTTCAACTTAGATGTAATCGATGCTATTTATTAGTAGGACCATGAATCGTGCTATTAATGTCTTGCTTTTCTCTTTCGATCCTTTTGTTGCATACTTACATATTGCTTATGTATTGTCTGTTGTTTGGCTTGTGCATAGAGATGCCGCCGTATGTCGTGTACAAGGGTAAGGTTCCCGGAGTCTACGACGACTGGGAGGAGTGTCGGAGACAGGTTCACCGTTTCAGCGGTAACAGTTACAAAGGGTACACCACTAGGGCGGAGGCCGAATCTAGATATGCCCGCTATCTAGCGGGAGAGAGGAGGGAGCGTTGGAGGAACCGGATGAGGACCAGTTTGATCGCGATGATGCTCATCGTGATGACCACAACTCTCTTTTATGTGATGGTAGTTTAGATGATCGATATCGACTTGTAATGTGAAAACAAACTCGATACTCGCGGTCTTAAGACTTGTAATGTTTTATCTTTGTTCGGTCTTTTGAATTCGGTGACTAATATGATGAATTGTATTCGGAGACTAATCTTCTATTGTATTCGATGAATCTGATGTTGTTGTGTGCTGCTGTCTATATTCTGTCCAATAATATATTTTGTAACCTGTGCAAAAATCAGAAAAGCAAAAAAAACACGAATATTCATACTAATGGCGCATCAAGGCAGAGTGCGCCATTAGTATGCCAAAGGATACTAATGGCGCATCAAGGCAGAGTGCGCCATTAGTGTGACAAAGCACATGGTTACATATGGCCCCCGGGAGGCATACTAATACCAGATACTAATGGCGCACTGCCAGGTGCGCCATTAGTAAAAAATTCTAATGGCGTGCTACTAATGACGCACCGGTAGTGCGCCATTAGTAGGCAAAACCGGTGCACCATTAGTAGGCCTTTTCCTAGTAGTGATGCGACCATCCTTGATCCCGATGCTACATTTTCTGAAAGGGAACTGGCTTGTTAACATATTCTTTTCAATATCAAGAAAATTAAGGAACTTCATCTGGCATAATGATGCTGGGATAGTGCCTGAGAAGCGGTTGTTAGAAAGAAACAAACTAAATATGGCCATCCGAAATTCAAAAATAATGGTAGAGGCCCTGACAGAGAGTTTCTTGAGACATCTAAAAAATCTATATGCTGAGGTAGCTGTTGTACTAAACCTGTGAACTGATTCGAGCTTAGATCTAAGACAACAGCTTTCATTTGTCCAATAGTAGCTGGTAACGTGCCACTGATGTTATTGCTAGATAGGTCCAAAATTCCAGCCTATGCAAATACAGTCCAAAACCAATCAGGCATGGCATCGGCTATGCCACCATCAGACATAAAAAGGAAGGAGATACTCTTCTGTGATTTGAGCCACTGAGGAAACCCTGACCCAAGACGGCATGATGTCAATTTTAGCGACTGTAATCTGAACGGAGGGACCCAATCATAGTTCAGCCCCATGGTAAAGGAATTTGCAGATAAGTGCACCCCCTGCAACTTTGTTAGCTTGGAAAATTGATCTTTAGTGACGAGCCCATCCAGCTCAGAAAATAAAACATAACGCCAGCAA
>NC_041381.1:696780910-696784850 GCF_002162155.2 Triticum dicoccoides
AACATGTTAGATTTATTCAAATATTCTCAGGCTACAAAGGTTACTCCCTTCAGATAGTTACCACTTAGCTGAACTACTTCAAGTGAGCTCAAGTTGTGCAGGAAACATGCCATATACACTGTTGCGCTCAAGGTTGAGATATTTGAGGCTGGTCGCGCCACAGCCCCTGTTAATAGTATATATAGGCTCAAGATAGTCCTGCCCTCGCCACGATGAGAGGAGGCGCTCTGGGTCGGCCATGATTCCTGTTTTAATGGACAATATGGCTTCCCTGTCCCTCGTGATGCATCCTCCTCGATCATGTGTCCTCCATGTATCTGGCTTGGCCGCTTGGGCATCCCTGTTGTGGTATCTGTGGGCAGGAGCACCAAGAATGCAAGTGCAAGCATGGCGGATTTGGATCTGAAATGTGTTTCATTGCTGAACTTCATTTGTTAGAGGAGCGATGTGATATGACAAGAGATGTTTTATCGCAGTCAAGACGAAGTGGCCTGAACAAGTTGAATATTTCAGCATCGTAACATATCGCGGTCAAACAAAATCGATGTTGAAAAGAAGAAGAAAAAGAAAGCATTCAGCACTCAGGGTTGGCCACATTTACATGGAGGAAAGAAGATCTGCCGGGTCAAGAATGAAAAGAAAAGAGGATCTAAAAGACGATATCTTCGCACCGCTCCCGTCCAGTGTTATTATTTCTGTGTCGCTAGCGTTGGTGGAGTCAAAAAGGAAAGGAAAAAAATATCTAAAGAGACATTTTATTTTCCCTAGTGCTTCAGTCCAGTTTTATTACTCTGTCATGCACTCATGCTAGAGTCAGTGGAGTGAATGGCTAGCTATTAATCAAGTAGTCCCTCCTCCGTTTCTAAATACAAGACTTTTAAATATTTCAGTACGGATTTATATAGATGTATTCTAGAGTGTAGATTCAGCTAATTTTTTTAAATAATATATTTTTTTATTAATTTTCATAAATATTACGCTGGGTACATTTTTTTCAAAAATAATACACAACAAAAGGATCAAAACCTTCTGCACCCCACGCTGGATTTACAGCTTGACTTAATTAACTATTTTCATTTTCCCTTCTTTTTATCCCCCCGTCTTATCTTATATGATACGTTTTTGTATTTTTATGAGAAGAAATACGGCACCCACGATTCCAGAGTATGAAACTAAGGATACTGATATCTTGGCAGCATTCCGAGTAAGTCCTCAGCCTGGGGTTCCGCCCGAAGAAGCAGGGGCTGCAGTAGCTGCCGATTCACTACCCTTATGAAAAATCAATTACACCATAGCGTTTCCGAGGGCGAATCCACTTTGAATTTGATAAATGTATTGCTTGTGCCTAGTCGGCCCACAGCAGGCCGATTGGATTCCAGTTGGCCTACAGCTGGCCGACTGGCCCCTGTCGGCCCACTGTGGGCTGATTGGGTCCTGTCGGCCCACTGTGGGCCGACTGGAGCTAATTGGCCCGCTGTGGGCTAATTGTTTTTGCAAAAAAATAGGCATAAAAAATATATGTTTAAAAAATGTTAATCATGTGATTAAAACATGTTAAACATGTATAAAAAAATGTTTCTAATGTATACAAAAAATGTACAATATATATGCAAAAATGTTGACATAAAAAGTATGTTTTAAAAAGTGTTAATCATGTATTTAAAAATTGTTAAATGTGTGTATAATTTTTTTCCTTATTTATACAAAAAATATAAAATGTGTATGAAAAAAAGTTGACACCAAAAAATTATGTTTGAAAAATATGTTTGAAAAGTTGACATATGCCATCTGATTGTAATGCCAAGCAAAAGTTACCTGGGGTATTGTTTTCAACAACTTTCATTCTGGGGTTAAAAGAATTACCGTAGTGTTTGTATGTGAGTTATCGGCTCTATCGTGCGTATATTATTATCATATAAAGTTATCGGAGTTTGTTTTTTCACTAAATTTTTCCCCAGTCAAAAGTTACCGGCTCTATTGTGTGACCATGGTTGTTTGTTATATTGTCAGATCGTGCGTAAATTACTGTGTTATTTACACAAAATTGATGTGTATATTATCCTGTTGTTTAGACAGAAGTTATCGGGATATGTTTCAATATTTTTTCCGGGTCAAAATTACCAATGATATTTGTATGTAAATTACCAAATCTATGATGCATAATCGTGCTATTTACCCATAAGTTATCACGGTCTTTGCATCATAATTTACTAGGTCCGCATGCGTCAAATACCATGCTATTTACACATAAGTTTCCGGTTTTGTTGCCTGAGAGAAACGGATCGAGTTGTTTTTCATTTCCACGCATTTAATAAGGTATAAAAACATGTAATCTTCATGTAAAACCAGAAGGGAGAGTTAGCTCAGTTGGTAGCGTGCTATGGCCTCAACCAACAGGTTCTAGGTTTGATTCTTGCTAGCGCCCTTTTTTTTCTTTTCCACGAACGAGACTGAAAAAAACCACATCGAGCGATTGTTGCGCGGGAGACTGGAAAAAAATTGGATCGAGCGATTGTTGCGCGGGATGAGCGGATCGAGCGGTCGCCAGATCGTACGTGCCTGTTGCAAACCACCAGTCAGCAGGAAAATAGCATTGTCGAAGAGAAAAATATCTGATCATCTGCCCCTCATATGTATCATGGACATGCAGAACAATGGCCATCTGATTGTAATGCCAAGCAAAAAATGAAACATGGTAAAAGAAAATAATGCTGCCGCCCAGGATTGAACCCCAGACCCTCAGTACTGATCAAGCAGGTACCAGCGCACAATGGACGGAATGGAGAATGCCTGAGATTCCACGGTCAAGATGGCGCCGAATAGACAGACAGAGGATCGGATCACACTGAAGCTAGTGGGGCCGGGGACGCCTAAGGCTCGTGTATTTTGAGAAAACACATCTTCGGATCTTCGTCATGCTCTCCCGAGGAACATGATGGTTTTTGCTGTAGTTGCCATGAGAATAACGGTGGCCATGTGGTGTTGCCGTGGGGCTTTATTTTCTTCATGAAGAACATGATGATTTTTGCTGTAGGTTGTAATAGATGAAAAGACACAAATTATTTACTGTAAAGTTAGTTCGTTAATGGAGAGAGAAAAAATGTTATCATTTTGTCCTGCTATATTGTCATTGAGATGCAGAAAAATGCCAGATGATTGGGGCCAAAAAATAGGAGAAAAAAAAAAGAAATGCTGCTGCCCAGGATCGAACTGGAGACCTTCAGTGTGTAAGACTGACGTGATAACCACTACACCACAGCAGCCCTTATGCCTATTTCTAATCGGTACTGTAATCATACGGTAATCGTTATTATTACGTTCCTAAGCTCTCTGCTCCTTACCGTACGTTATTATTACCCTCCTCAGCTTCATAGGTACCAAAACAGCTTTTAGGGCTCATTAAAGCTGCCGGAAGGGAATATCGGTATATGCGCGTACTCGTCGATAATGCATAAATCATAGTTTACAAGTCCTACACGTATACCTAGGTTGCCAATTTTATCACCCTAATATAAACTATATAACACAAAAATTATACATTTTGAAAATAGAACATCTGAAGTTTATATTGATATATTTATTGTAATATATGATTTGTATTAGGTTGGTCAAATTGACGACCTAGAGGTACGCGCACGCCTTGTAAACTAAGAGAGAGGGAGTATATGACATGCTTTATCCGCAAAACAGCTTGTTCAGATTATTAATGTCTTGACAAGTATATTGTCAAGACATGAAGTTACATCACTGTCTGAACTCTGAACTGGATTAAGAGCAAGTTTGGTTGATCCCGTGAGAGAGATGGAGCGTGCAGCCTTAGGGAGCCATGCAGCAGTTGCACCTCGCCGGGAGCGTCTGCGACCGGAGGACGGGCAGGTCACGTAGTCGACTTCCAGGCAGTACTGCGGGCATCAGCCGCGGAGCTACATGCAGTCCTGGG
>NC_041381.1:696784976-696802251 GCF_002162155.2 Triticum dicoccoides
AGGAATTTTATTTGTAGGGTTAAATTAAGGAGAGTTTAGCCATTTGGCCCGTTGCCATAGCCCTAGCCCGCTCCGTTGCCATAGTCGTCATTGTCGGAGTTACTGGAGCAAAGGTTGATAACCTACGTCGCCCCGGCCTTGTACTGCTCGTGCTCACGATGGGCATAAAACCAGATACCTAAAGCCCGAATCCCGAAAACCTGATACCCTAAGCCTGCACCCAAAAACCTGAACCCAAACCCATAGCCCGAACTCGAAAATGCCCGAGCACTAGATCGGGTAACAATTTTACAAACCTGGTTTTTTTTTTGAGAAATTCGGGTAAGCAGCCACAGTACCCAAATAGCCTGAAATAATTTGGCAGCCTGGTAAAAATTGTCCCATGGCGTAAACACAGATAAGGCCCAACCCAAAATCAGTCACCACAAAAGGTCATGTCCCCGTCCACGAATGCTATTTCTCGCTTATAAGAGCATGTTCAATGCTGGACGCTTCAAGAGGCACTTAGAGGCGTCCGGTGCAAACCTTTGCACCGATGCCACACTTGAAGCTGGGATTTGATGGGCTAACTGCTCATCAGCCGGGAAATCGATGGAAAATCCATCCTGGCGTCCGTCTAGGTGTCCAGCATTGGAGATGCCCTAACGAGACCGAAGATAGGCTCGCCGCGAGGACTTCGCCTCTACGTTCTAACTTGCTTCACACATTTGTTCTTCTCGCTTTCACGTTCGCTCACTCAAGGTTTGTGGATCGTTGTACTGGTTGGTTTGGTTTCCGTTAAGTTTTTTCTTTGGTTTTTTCTACTTTCCTTTTCCTTTTCTGTTTACTTTGTTTCTTCTTGGCTTTTTTACGGTTTTCTGTTTTCTTTCTTTTTCACTAGTTGTCTTCGTTCTTTATTGCTTTTTCAGTGATTTTTCTTCTTCTTTTTGTTTGTTTTCTTTGATTGTTTTTTGTTTTTTTTTGTTTTAATTGTTTTTTTCTTTTATTCTTTCTTTTCTTCATTTTTCTTTTCATATCTTTCTTGTTCTTCATTGGTTTTCTTCATTTCTTTGTTTTATTCTCGGTTTTCACTATTTTTCATTCTTTTTGTAGTGGCTTGCTTTGTTTTTGTCATTTTCTTTGTTCTTTTCAATTTCCTTTGTTTCTTTACGTTTTTCATTGGTTTTCTTTTGTTTATATGAAAAAAATGTTGATCATGTATTTTTAAAATGTTAAACATGCATACAAAAATGTTGATCATGTATACAAAAAATATAGAGCGTGTATTAAGTAAAAGTAGACACATAAACATATACTTGTTTAAAAAATAATTTTGTATTAGAAATGTTAAACATGTATATAAAAAACTTCCTAATGTATACAAAAATTTACATGGTGTGTGAAAAATGTTTTATTGGCATTTATAAAATGTTCCACAAATTAATGATATTTTATACATGTTCAATATTTTTTAAAATACATTACCAACATTTTTATACATGATTAACAGATTTTTAAATACATGAACAAAAACATTTCTTACACATAACTTTTAATCTTGTACACATTTTTCATAAACATGACAAATATTTCTTCTATACATATTTAACATTTTTTAAATGCATTAGTACTTTATTTTTTAAATACATTATGTTATCGTGCTAGAAGCGTGGAGTATTGCTAAAATGTTGTTGAAACGCTACTGAAATGTCTATTATGTTGTTGCATTGCTGTTATTTTGTGGTTGTTTTCCTATCATTTGTTGTTTTGTTGTTATGCTGCCTAAATGTTGAAGAAGTGTTGTGCAAACTTGACCTTTGATGTCAATGTTCTTCAGTATTTCTATAAATCGGGTATTTCAGGATTACTCGGACCCGAACCCAAAATTCTGTACCCGAATTGTCAGGTAGTAAATTTTCTAGCCAAATTTCAGATATTGATTTCGAAAACCTAAAATATTTTGTACCCAAATTTCGGGTAAACCCAAACGGCCAGCGGGAGCTTGTATAGCCAGCAATCCGGGTACAAACGGCAGAGCTCTGCCATGTACGCCTCACTGGCTTGCTCCACCTCGAGGCGCTCTATTTTTCATTCTTTTTGTAGTGGCTTGCTTTGTTTTTGTCATTTTCTTTTTTCTTTTCAATTTCCTTTGTTTCTTTAGGTTTTCTTTGGTTTATATAAAAAATGTTGATCATGTATTTTTAAAATGTTAAACATGCATACAAAAATGTTTATACAAAAAATATTGAGCGTGTATTAAGTAAAAGTAGACACATAAACATATACTTGTTTAAAAAATAATTTTGTATTAAAAATGTTAAACATGTATATAAAAACTTCCTAATGTATACAAAAATGTACAGGTGTGTGAAATATATTTTATTGGCAATTATAAAATGTTCCACAAATAAATAATTTTTTATACATGTTCAATATTTTTTGAAATACATTACCAACATTTTTATACATGATTAACAGATTTTTAAATACATGAACAAAAAAATTTCTTACACATAACTTTTAATCTTGTACCCACTTTTCATAAACATGACAAATATTTCTTCTATACATATTTAACATTTTTTAAATGCATTAGTACTTTATTTTTTAAATACATTATGTTATCATGCTAGAAGCGTGGAGTATTGCTAAAATGTTGTTGAAACGCTACTGAAATGTCTATTATGTTGTTGCATTGCTGTTATTTTGTGGTTGTTTTCCTATCATTTGTTGTTTCGTTGTTATGTTGCCTAAATGTTGAAGAACTATTGTGCAAACTTGACCTTTGATGTCAATGTTCTTCAGTATTTCTATAAATCGGGTATTTCAGGATTACTCGGACCCGAACCCAAAATTCTGGGTACCCGAATTGTCAGGTAGTAAATTTTCTAGCCAAATTTCAGATATTGATTTCGAAAACCTAAAATATTTTGTACCCAAATTTTGGGTAAACCCAAACGGCCAGCGGGAGCTTGTATAGCCAGCAATCCGGGTACAAACGACAGAGCTCTGCCATGTACGCCTCACTGGCTTGCTCCACCTCGAGGCGCTCTATTTTTCATTCTTTTTGTAGTGGCTTGCTTTGTTTTTGTCATTTTCTTTTTTCTTTTCAATTTCCTTTGTTTCTTTACGTTTTTCATTGGTTTTCTTTTGTTTATATAAAAAATGTTGATCATGTATTTTTAAAATGTTAAACATGCATACAAAAATGTTTATACAAAAAATATTGAGCGTGTATTAAGTAAAAGTAGACACATAAACATATACTTGTTTAAAAAATAATTTTGTATTAAAAATGTTAAACATGTATATAAAAACTTCCTAATGTATACAAAAATGTACAGGTGTGTGAAATATATTTTATTGGCAATTATAAAATGTTCCACAAATGAATAATTTTTTTATACATGTTCAATATTTTTTAAAATACATTACCAACATTTTTATACATGATTAACAGATTTTTAAATACATGAACAAAAAAATTTCTTACACATAACTTTTAATCTTGTACCCATTTTTCATAAACATGACAAATATTTCTTCTATACATATTTAACATTTTTTAAATGCATTAGTACTTTATTTTTTAAATACATTATGTTATCGTGCTAGAGCGTGGAGTATTGCTAAAATGTTGTTGAAACGCTACTGAAATGTCTATTATGTTGTTGCATTGCTGTTATTTTGTGGTTGTTTTCCTATCATTTGTTGTTTTGTTGTTATGTTGCCTAAATGTTGAAGAACTGTTGTGCAAACTTGACCTTTGATGTCAATGTTCTTCAGTATTTCTATAAATCGGGTATTTCAGGATTACTCGGACCCGATCCCAAAATTCTGGGTACCCGAATTGTCAGGTAGTAAATTTTCTAGCCAAATTTCAGATATTGATTTCGAAAACCTAAAATATTTTGTACCCAAATTTCGGGTAAACCCAAACGGCAGCGGGAGCTTGTATAGCCAGCAATCCGGGTACAAACGGCAGAGCTCTGCCATGTACGCCTCACTGGCTTGCTCCACCTCGAGGCGCTCTATTTTTCATTCTTTTTGTAGTGGCTTGCTTTGTTTTTGTCATTTTCTTTTTTCTTTTCATTTTCCTGTGTTTCTTTAGGTTTTCTTTTGTTTATATAAAAAATGTTGATCATGTATTTTTAAAATGTTAAACATTCATACAAAAATGTTTATACAAAAAATATTGAGCGTGTATTAAGTAAAAGTAGACACATAAACATATACTTGTTTAAAAAATAATTTTGTATTAAAATGTTAAACATGTATATAAAAACTTCCTAATGTATACAAAAATGTACAGGTGTGTGAAATATATTTTATTGGCAATTATAAAATGTTCCAGAAATGAATAATTTTTTTATACATGTTCAATATTTTTTAAAATACATTACCAACATTTTTATAGATGATTAACAGATTTTTAAATACACGAACAAAAATATTTCTTACACATAACTTTTAATCTTGTACCCATTTTTCATAAACATGACAAATATTTCTTCTATACATATTTAACATTTTTTAAATGCATTAGTACTTTATTTTTTAAATACATTATGTTATCGTGCTAGAAGCGTGGAGTATTGCTAAAATGTTGCTGAAACGCTACTGAAATGTCTATTATGTTGTTGCATTGCTGTTATTTTGTGGTTGTTTTCCTATCATTTGTTGTTTTGTTGTTATGTTGCCTAAATGTTGAAGAACTGTTGTGCAAACTTGACCTTTGATGTCAATGTTCTTCAGTATTTCTATAAATCGGGTATTTCAGGATTACTCGAACCCGAACCCGAAATTCTGGGTACCCGAATTGTCAGGTAGTAAATTTTCTAGCCAAATTTCAGGTATTGATTTCGAAAACCTAAAATATTTTGTACCCAAATTTCGGGTAAACCCAAACGGCCAGCGGGAGCTTGTATAGCCAGCAATCCGGGTACAAACGGCAGAGCTCTGCCATGTACGCCTCCTGGCTTGCTCCACCTCGAGGCGCTCTATTTTTCATTCTTTTTGTAGTGGCTTGCTTTGTTTTTGTCATTTTCTTTTTTCTTTTCAATTTCCTTTGTTTCTTTAGGTTTTCTTTTGTTTATATAAAAAATGTTGATCATGTATTTTTAAAATGTTAAACATGCATACAAAAATGTTTATACAAAAAATATTGAGCGTGTATTTAGTAAAAGTAGACACATAAACATATACTTGTTTAAAAAATAATTTTGTATTAAAAATGTTAAACATGTATATAAAAACTTCCTAATGTATACAAAAATGTACAGGTGTGTGAAATATGTTTTATTGGCAATTATAAAATGTTCCACAAATGAATAATTTTTTTATACATGTTCAATATTTTTTTTAAATACATTACCAACATTTTTATACATGATTAACAGATTTTTAAATACATAAACAAAAAAAATTCGTACAAATTACTTTTTATCTTGTACAAATTTTACATGACAAATGTTTCTTCTATATATATTTAACATTTTTTAAATACATTATGTTATCGTGCTAGAAGCGTGGACTATTGCTAAAATGTTGTTGAAATGCTACTGAAATGTCTATTATGTTGTTGCATTGCTGTTATTTTGTGGTTGTTTTCCTATCATGTTGTTTTGTTGTTATGTTGCCTAAATGTTGAAGAACTATTGTGCAAAGTTGACCTTTGATGTCAATGTTCTTCAGTATTTCTATAAATTGGGTATTTTAGGATTACTCGAACCCGAAATTCTGGGTACCCGAATTGTCAGGTAGTAAATTTTCTGGCCAAATTTCAGGTATTGATTTTGAAAACCTAAAATATATTGTACCCAAATTTCGGGTAAACCCAAACGGCCAGCGGGAGCTCGTACAGCCAGCAATCCGGGTACAAACGGCAGAGCTCCCTCATGTATGCCTCACTGGCTTGCTCCGCCTCGCGGCGCTTGCCCCCTGGTCTTCCTACATCTCCTGTGCGGTGGCCACCCGAGGGTCGATGAGCACCAACTGTGGTAGGCCATCGGGGAAGATACATAGGGCGTTGGCACCATGGTGGTAGACCGGCATTATGTCGTATTCCCGCGTTGGCTGCACCGACAAGGGGAAAGATCCAATCCACATGCGCTCGTGGGTGTCACTGTCGGTGATTTCCACGACCCACGTGCCCCACCGGCGCTGTCGCACACCGAGGTATTTCCTCTGCATCTATGGCGGGGGCGGTGGGACGTCGGGGAGGAGGAAGCGCCGTCTCGGCCACGACCTCGGGACTGCGCATAGCGGTGTGTATCCGTTCTAGGATGGGCGACAGGGAGCGGCAACGACTGGATCTTGCCATTATCGGCAACGGTGACTATGCCAAAGTGGATGGATGCGGGTGGTGGAGCGCCACGGGGCTTGGGCAACGTTAGAATGGAAGATGAGGAGAGGTGGGGCTGTGGAGATTTTTACTCTACAGGTGGGCGGCCGAGTATATTTAAGGGTCGTGATCGCCGTAGAGTAAAATATATCCTCCATTGAATGTTTTACGAGTTCAGTTACGTGTCAGTTAGAGGAGGAACACCAAATTTATTCCTTTTTAACGGGTTATTGGGGATCAGTTAGTGACGTTCCGAGCACCATGGCCCATTAGCCTAAACTCCGCCAAGGATAAAACAAATAAGTCAATCTATTATCTATCTTCTACCTCTATAAAAGCACCACAAGGGCAAACATAAAACATCTTAGCTATCTATCCACGCGATCTAATGGTCGAAAGCCTTTCAATGTTGAGCATAAACCGTGTTGAGCGCCCTGACAAACCACTAATCTCACTAATCAATCCCTAATCCTTATAGCATCGCTGGAACAGAACACCGACAGATCAACTTAAATGTGTCGATAGTACTAAGATATATAAGAGGGTCAATGTAAACCCTCAGTTTTATAATACTTTGTTTGTTCCTGCCATGCTTAAATTTAAATGTCTCAAATTTATTTGATAATATGGGAATGGTTTGATTTTATTTGTGGAGAGGTAAAATTGTTGGTACATATAGCAATCACCAAAAACAAGATATCTCAGTCTCTTTTAGCATTGTATGTGCTACTACTTCACATAAAGTTTGAAAAAAATAGACGAACATGCTTTCCAGTGTGATCCATGGCATTTTCTTTATTAGATAAATACATTCTCTGATGCTCTATTGTTTTGTTTCATTAACAAAAATGATCCATTGTTACTAGGCGTGTGATGAGAAACATACCACCGAGTGTGCTTAGAAAGTTGACGACATGTATATCAGTGTACGATCTATTATTTCAGTTCAAATGAACCATTAAAAGTTTTTATTAGCTCCACACATGAATAAGTTTAAAAAATGGTAGAAATGCCACAACTTGGACTTCCGCCCCGTGTTGTGTTGGAAATATGCCCTAGAGGCAATAATAAAAGGATTATTATTATATTTCTTTGTTCATGATAATTGTCTTTTATTCATGCTATGATTGTATTATCTGGAAATCGTAATACACGTGTGAATACATAGACCACAACATGTCCCTAGTGAGCCTCTAGTTGACTAGCTCGTTGATCAACAGATAGTCATGGTTTCCTGACTAGGGACACTGGATGTCATTGATAACGGGATCACATCATTAGGAGAATGATGTGATGGACAAGACCCAATCCTAAGCATAGCACAAGATCGTGTAGTTCGTTTTGCTAGAGCTTTTCCAAGTGTCAAGTATTATTTCCTTAGATCATGAGATTGTGCAACTCCCGGATACCGTAGGAGTGCTTTGGGTGTGCCAAACATCACAATGTAACTGGATGACTATAAAGGTACACTATGGGTATCTCCGAAAGTGTCTGTTAGGTTGGCACGAATCGAGACTGGGATTTGTCACTCCATATGACGAAGAGGTATCTCTGGGCCCACTCGGTAATGCATCATCATAATGAGCTCAATGTGACCAAGTGTCTGGTCACGGGATCATGCATTATGGTACGAGTAAAGTGACTTGCCGGTAACGAGATTAAACGAGGTATTGGGATACCGACGATCGAGTCTCGGGCAAGTAACGTACCGATTGACAAAGGGAATTGTATACGGGATTGATTGAATCCTCGACATCGTGGTTCATCCGATGAGATCATCAAGGAGCATGTGGGAGCCAACATGGGTATCCAGATCCCGCTGTTGGTTATTGACCGGAGAGGCGTCTCGGTCATGTCTGCATGTCTCCCGAACCCGTAGGGTCTACACACTTAAGGTTCGGTGACGCTAGGGTTGTTAGGAAGACTTGTATGTGATTACCGAATGTTGTTCGGAGTCCCGGATAAGATCCCGGACGTCACGAGGAGTTCCGGAATGGTCCGGAGGTGAAGATTTATATATATGGGAAGTTGTCATACGGTCACCGGAAAGGTTCGGGGGCATATTGGTATTGTACCGGGGCCACCGGAGGGGTTCCGGGGGTCCACCGGGAGGGGCCACCTCTCTCGGAGGGCCTCATGGGCCGTAGTGGGCAGGGAACCAGCCCCTGGAGGGCTGGGCGCATCCCCCCCTTGGGCCCATGCGCCTAGGGTTGGGGGGGGGGGGAAACCCTAGTGGGGGCGCCCCCCTTTCTTGGGGGGCAAGCCCCCTCCCCTTGGCCGCCCCCCCCCTCTAGATCTCATCTAGAGGGGGCCGGCCCCCTTCCCCCTTCCCCTATAAATAGAGGGGCAAGGGGAGGGCTGCACACAACATCCAAGGCGCAGCCCCTCCCCTCCCCAACACCTCTCCTCCTCCGATAAGAGCTTGGCGAAGCCCTGCCGGAGTACTGCCTCTCCACCACCACCACGCCGTCGTGCTGCTGCTGGAGCTTTCTTCCTCAACCTCTCCCTCCACCTTGCTGGATCAAGGCGCGGGATCACGACGTTCAGCACTAGGATCATCGGTGATTTGGATCACGACGAGTACGACTCCCTCAACCCCGTTCTCTTGAACGCTTCCGCTCGCGATCTACAAGGGTATGTAGATGCACTCCTGTATCTCGTTGCTAGATGAACTCATAGATAAATCTTGGTGAAATCGTAGATTTTTTTTTATTTTCTGCAACGTTCCCCAACAGTGGCATCATGAGCTAGGTCTATGCGTAGTTCTCTTTGCACGAGTAGAACACAAATCTGTTGTGGGCGTAGATGTTGTCAACTTTCTTGCCACTACTAGTCTTATTTTGCTTCAGCGGTATTGTGGGATAAAGCGGCCCGGACCGACCTTACACGTACGCTTACGTGAGACAGGTTCCACCGACTGACATGCACTAGTTGCATAAGGTGGCTAGCGGGTGTCTGTCTCTCCCACTGTAGTTAGAGCGGATTTGATGAAAAGGGTCCTTATGAAGGGTAAATAGAAGTTGACAAATCACGTTGTGGCTTTTACGTAGGTAAGAAAACGTTCTTGCTAGAACCCTATTGCAGCCACGTAAAAGATGCAACAACAATTAGAGGACGTCTAACTTGTTTTTGCAGCAATTGCTTTGTGATGTGATATGGCCAAAAGTTGTGATGAATGATGAATGATATATGTGATGTATGAGATCATGTTCTTGTAATAGGAATCACGACTTGCATGTCGATGAGTATGACAACCGGCAGGAGCCGTAGGAGTTGTCTTAATTATTGTATGACCTGCGTGTCAATGAATTAACGCCATGTAATTACTTTACTTTATTGCTAAACCGTTAGCCATAGTAGTAGAAGTAATAGTTGGCGAGAAACTTCATGGAGACACGATGATGGAGATCATGATGATGGAGATCATGGTGTCATGCCGGTGACAAAGATGATCATGGAGCCCCAAAGATGGAGATCAAAGGAGCTATATGATATTGGCCATATCATGTCACTACTATTTAATTGCATGTGATGTTTATTATGTTTATGCATCTTGTTTACTTAGAACGACGGTAGTAAATAAGATGATCCCTCATAATAATTTCAAGAAGGTGTTCCCCCTAACTGTGCGCCATTGCTAAAGTTCGTCGTTTCGAAGCACCACGTGATGATCGGGTGTGATAGATTCTTACGTTCACATACAACGGGTGTAAGACAGTTTTACACATGCAAAAACACTTAGGTTAACTTGACGAGCCTAGCATGTACAGACATGGCCTCGGAACACAGAGACCGAAAGGTCGAGTCGTATGTGTAGGACCTTGAGAAGAGGTGTCTAGAGGGGGGGGTGATTAGACACTAAGTACCAAAGTTGCAGTTTTTAAGTTTCTTTAAAGTTTGAGTGGAGTTTAGGCACAAGTTTAATATTCACAACATATAGCAAGCAAGCATGCAAAGAGTATATGAGCAGCGGAAAATAAAGCATGCAACTTGCAAGAATGTAAAGGGAAGGGATTGGAGGATTCAAACGCAATTTGGAGACACAGATGTTTTTGGCGTGGTTCCGATAGGTGGTGCTATCGTACATCCACGTTGATGGAGACTTCAACCCACGAAGGGTAACGGTTGCGCGAGTCCACGGAGGGCTCCACCCACGAAGGGTCCACGAAGAAGCAACCTTGTCTATCCCACCATGGCCGTCGCCCATGAAGGACTTGCCTCACTAGCGGTAGATCTTCACGAAGTAGGCGATCTCCTTGCCCTTACAAACTCCTTGGTTCAACTCCACAATCTTGTCGGAGGCTCCCAAGTGACACCTAGCCAATCTAGGAGACACCACTCTCCAAGAAGTAACAAATGGTGCATTGAAGATGAACTCCTTGCTCTTGTGCTTCAAATGATAGTTTCCCCAACACTCAACTCTCTCTCATAGGATTTGGATCTGGTGGAAAGAGGGTTTGAGTGGAAAGCAACTTGGGGAAGGCTAGAGATCAAGATTCATATGGTAGGAATGGAATATCTTGGCCTCAACACATGAGTAGGTAGTTCTCTCTCAGAAATAGGATGCTGGAAGTGTAGGTTCAGTCTGATGGCTCTCTTCACGAATGAAGAGGAGGTGGAGGGGTATATATAGCCTCCACACAAAATCTAACCGTTACACACAATCTACCAAACTCGGTGGGACCAAATCGTTAAACTCGGTCAGACCGATTTAGCAAATAATGTGACCGTTAGGGTTTTCGATGGGACCGGAATGCAACTCGGTGGGACCAATTCGGTTAGGGTTAGGGCATAACGCAATCTCGGTAAGACCGATTACACAAACTTGGTGGGACCGATTTTGGTAATAAGCTTTCCAGAGAGTTGGTCAGGCAAACTCGGTTTGACCGATTATCAAACTCGGTGGGACCGATTTTGATAATATGTTAACCAGAGAGTTTGCATTGTAATCTCGGTAGTACCGATTGCTCAAACTCGGTGAGACCGATTTTGATAATGGACATACACAGAGAGATTACAATCCCATCTCGGTGAGACCGAGATCCCTATCGGTGAGACCGATTTGCCTAGGGTTTGTGGCAGTGGCTAAGAGATCCAAACTCGGTGGCGCCGGATAGAAAGAATCACTGGGGCCGAGTTTGACTTTAGGTTTAGGACATATGTGTGGAAGTGGGAAAGTAGTTGAGGGTATTTGGAGCATATCACTAAGCACTTTGAAGCAAGAGGCTCATTAAGCAACACCTCATTCCTCCTTGATAGTATTGTCTTTTCTTATAGACTCAATGTGATCTTGGATCACTAAAATGTAAAATGAAGAGTCTTGGGCTTGAAGCTTGAGCCAATCCTTTGTCCTTAGCATCTTGAAGGAGTTCCCACATCCTTTAGTCCATGCCACTCCATTGTTGAACTTATCTAAAACATACTAGATAAAAGTGTTAGTCCAACAAGAGATATGTTGTCATTAATTACCAAAGCCACCTAGGGAGCACTTGTGCTTTCGTATGGAAGATACGATCAACATGGAGATGTTCATCGATGATGACTAGTCCGTCTCACGGCCTAGTCGACTCGGATCATGTAACACTTAGATGACTAGAGGGATGTCAAATCTGAGTGGGAGTTCATTAAATAATTTGATTAGATGAACTTAATTATCATGAACTTAGTCTAAAATCTTTGCAAAAATGTCTTGTAGATCAAATGGACAACGCTCATGTCAACATGAACTTCAACATGTTCCTAGAGAAAATCAAGCTGAAAGATGATGGCTGCAACTATACGGACTGGGTCCGGAACCTGAGGATCATCCTCATAGCTGCCAAGAAAGCATATGTCCTAGAAGGACCGCTAGGTGAAGCACCCATCCCAGAGAACCAAGATGTTATGAACGCTTGGCAGTCACGTGCTGATGATTACTCCCTCGTTCAGTGCGGCATGCTTTACAGCTTAGAACCGGGGCTCCAAAAGAGTTTTGAGCAACATGGAGCATATGAGATGTTCGAGGAGCTGAAAATGGTTTTCAAGCTCATGCCCGGGTCGAGAGATATGAAGTCTCCGACAAGTTCTATAGTTGTAAGATGGAGGAAAATAGTTCTGTCAGCGAGCACATACTCAAAATGTCTGGGTTGCACAACCGCCTGTCCCAGCTGGACATTAACCTCCCGGACGAGGCGGTCATTGACAGAATCCTTCAGTCGCTCCCACCGAGCTACAAGAGCTTTGTGATAAACTACAATATGCAGGGGATGGTGAAAACTATTTCTGAAGTATTTTCAATGCTGAAGTCAGCAGAGGTAGAAATCAAGAAGGAACATCAAGTGTTGATGGTCAATAAAACCACTAAGTTCAAGAAGGGCAAGGGTAAGAAGAACTTCAAAAAGGACGGCAAAGATGTTGCCGCGCCCGGTAAGCCAGTTGCCAGGAAGAAGTCAAAGAATGGACCCAAGCCTGAGACTGAGTGCTTTTATTGCAAAGAGAAGGGTCACTGGAAGCGGAACTGCCCCAAATACTTAGCGGACAAGAAGGCCGGCAACACTAAAGGTATATGTGATATACATGTAATTGATGTGTACCTTACCAGTACTCGTAGTAACTCCTGGGTATTTGATACCGGTGTCGTTGCTCATATTTGTAACTCACAGCAGGAGCTGCGAAATAAACAGAGACTGGCGACGGACAAGGTGACGATGCGCGTCGGGAATGGTTCCAAGGTCGATGTGATCGCCGTCGGCACTCTACCTCTACATTTACCTACGGGATTAGTTTTAAACCTCAATAATTGTTATTTATTGCCAAGTTTGAGCATGAACATTGTATCTGGATCTCGTTTAATACGAGATGGCTACTCATTTAAATCCAAGAATAATGGTTGTTCTATTTATATGAGAGATATGTTTTATGGTCATGCCCCGATGGTCAATGGTTTATTCTTAATGAATCTCGAATGTAATGTTACACATATTCATAGTGTGAATACCAAAAGATGTAAGGTTGATAACGATAGTCCCACATACTTGTGGCACTGCCGCCTTGGTCACATTGGTGTCAAGCGCATGAAGAAGCTCCATGCTGATGGACTTTTAGAGTCTCTCGATTATGAATCATTTGACACATGTGAACCATGCCTTATGGGCAAAATGACCAAGACTCCGTTCTCCGGAACAATGGAGCGAGCAACCAACTTATTGGAAATCATACATACTGATGTGTGTGGTCCAATGAGCGTTGAGGCTCGCGGAGGAATTGTTATGTTCTCACTCTCACTGATGACTTAAGTAGATATGGGTATGTCTACTTGATGAAACACAAGTCTGAGACCTTTGAAAAGTTCAAGGAATTTCAGAATGAGGTAGAGAATCAACGTGACCGAAAGATAAAGTTCTTACGATCAGATCATGGAGGAGAATATTTAAGTCACGAATTTGGTACGCACTTAAGGAAATGTGGAATCGTTTCACAATCACGCCGCCTGGAACACCTCAGCGTAACGGTGTGTCCAAACGTCGTAATCGCACTCTATTGGATATGGTGCGATCTATGATGTCTCTTACCGATTTACCGCTGTCATTTTGGGGATACGCTCTACAGACAGCTACATTTACTTTAAATAGGGCACCGTCTAAATCCGTTGAGACGACACCGTATGAATTATGGTTTGGCAAGAAACCTAAGCTGTCGTTTCTAAAAGTTTAGGGATGCGATGCTTATGTCAAGAAACTCCAACCTGAAAAGCTCGAATCCAAGTCAGAGAAATGCGTCTTCATAGGATACCCTAAGGAAACCATTGGGTATACCTTCTACTTAAGATCCGAAGGCAAGATTTTTTTTGCCAAGAACGGGTCCTTTCTGGAGAAAGAGTTTCTCTCGAAAGAATTAAGTGGGAGGAAAGTAGAGCTTGATGAAGTACTACCTCTTGAAACTGTAAGTAGCGCAACTCAGGAAGATGTTCCTGTGGTGCCTACACCGAAAAGAGAGGAGGTTAATGATGATGATCAAGATACTTCGGATCAAGCTCCTACTGAACTTCGAAGGTCCACAAGGACACGTTCCGCACCAGAGTGGTACGACAACCCTGTCTTGGAAATCATGTTGTTAGACAACGGTGAACCTTAGAACTATGAAGAAGCAATGGCGGGCCCAGATTCCAACAAATGGCTTGAAGCCATGCAATCCGAGATAGGATCCATGTATGAAAACAAAGTATGGACTTTGACAGACTTGCCCGATGATCCACGAGCAATAGAAAACAAATGGATCTTTAAGAAGACGACGGACACGGATGGTAATGTTACCATATATAAAGCTCGACTTGTCACTAAGGGTTATCGACAAGTTCAAGGGATTGACTACGATGAGACTTTCTCTCCCGTAGCGAAGCTGAAGTCCGTCTGAATCATGTTAGCAATTGTCACATACTATGATTATGAGATATGGCAAATGGACGTCAAAACGGCATTCCTTAACGGCCATCTCAAGGAAGAATTGTATATGATGCATCCGGAAGGTTTTGTTGACCCTCGGAATGCTAACAAGGTATGCAAGCTCCAGCGATCCATTTATGGGCTGGTGCAAGCATCTCGGAGTTGGAACATTCGCTTTGATGAGATGATCAAAGCGTTTGGGTTTATGCAGACTTATGGAGAAGCCTGAGTTTAGAAGAAAGTGAGTGGGAGCTCTGTAGCATTTCTCATATTATATGTAGATGACATACTTCTGATGGGAAATGATATAGAACTTTTGGACAGCATTAAGGCCTACTTGAATAAGTGTTTTTCAATGAAGGACCTTGGAGAAGCTGCTTACATATTAGGCATCAAGATCTATAGGGATAGATCGAGACGCCTCATAGGTCTTTCACAAAGCACATACCTTGATAAGATATTGAAAAAGTTCAGTATGGATCAGTCCAAGAAAGGGTTCTTGCCTGTATTGCAATGTGTGAGATTGAGCTCGGCTCAATGCCCGACCACGGTAGAAGATAAAGAAGAGATGAGTGTCATCCCCTATGCCTCAGCCATAGGGTCTATTATGTATGCCATGCTGTGTACCAGACCTGATGTAAACCTTGCCGTAAGTTTGGTAGGAAGGTACCAAAGTAATCCCGGCAAGGAACACTGGACAGCGGTCAAGAATATCCTTAAGTACCTGAAAAGGACAAAGGACGTGTTTCTCGTTTATGGAGGTGATGAAGAGCTCGTCGTAATGGGTTACGTCGACGCTAGCTTCGACATAGATCTGGATGACTCTAAGTCACAAACCGGATAGGTGTATATGTTGAATCGTGGAGCAGTAAGCTGGTGCAGTTGCAAGCAGAGCGTCGTGGCGGGATCTACATGTGAAGCGGAATACATGGCAGCCTCGGAGGCAGCGCATGAAGCAATATGGATGAAGGAGTTCATCACCGACCTAGGAGTCATACCCAATGCGTCGGGGCCGATCACTCTATTTTGTGACAACACTGGAGCTATTGCCCTTGCCAAGGAGCCCAGGTTTCACAAGAAGACCAGGCACAACAAGCGTCGTTTCAACTCCATCCGTGAAAATGTTCAAGATGGAGACATAGATATTTGCAAAGTGCATACAGATCTGAATGTCGCAGATCCGTTGACCAAACCTCTTCCGCGAGCAAAACATGATCAACACCAGAACTCTATGGGTGTTCGATTCATCACAATGTAACTAGATTATTGACTCTAGTGCAAGTGGGAGACTGTTGGAAATATGCCCTAGAGGCAATAATAAAAGGATTATTATTATATTTCTTTGTTCATGATAATTGTCTTTTATTCATGCTATAATTGTATTATCCGGAAATCTTAATACACGTGTGAATACATAGACCACAACATGTCCCTAGTGAGCCTCTAGTTGACTAGCTCGTTGATCAACAGATAGTCATGGTTTCCTGACTATGGACACTGGATGTCATTGATAACGGGATCACATCATTAGGAGAATGATGTGATGGACAAGACCCAATCCTAAGCATAGCACAAGATCGTGTAGTTCGTTTTGCTAGAGCTTTTCCAAGTGTCAAGTATTATTTCCTTAGACCATGAGATTGTGCAACTCCCGAATACCGTAGGAGTGCTTTGGGTGTGCCAAACATCACATGTAACTGGATGACTATAAAGGTACACTATGGGTATCTCCGAAAGTGTCTGTTAGGTTGGCACGAATCGAGACTGGGATTTGTCACTCCATATGACGAAGAGGTATCTCTGGGCCCACTCGGTAATGCATCATCATAATGAGCTCAATGTGACCAAGTGTCTGGTCACGGGATCATGCATTATGGTACGAGTAAAGTGACTTGCCGGTAACGAGATTAAACGAGGTATTGGGATACCGACGATCGAGTCTCGGGCAAGTAACGTACCGATTGACAAAGGGAATTGTATACGGGATTGATTGAATCCTCGACATCGTGGTTCATCCGATGAGATCATCGAGGAGCATGTGGGAGCCAACATGGGTATCCAGATCCCGCTGTTGGTTATTGACCGGAGAGGCGTCTCGGTCATGTCTGCATGTCTCCCGAACCCGTAGGGTCTACACACTTAAGGTTCGGTGACGCTAGGGTTGTTAGGAAGACTTGTATGTGATTACCGAATGTTGTTCGGAGTCCCGGATAAGATCCCGGACGTCACGAGGAGTTCCGGAATGGTCCGAAGGTGAAGATTTATATATATGGGAAGTTGTCATACGGTCACCGGAAAGGTTCGGGGGCATATTGGTATTGTACCGGGGCCACCGGAGGGGTTCCGGGGGTCCACCGGGAGGGGCCACCTCTCTCGGAGGGCCTCATGGGCCGTAGTGGGCAGGGAACCAGCCCCTGGAGGGCTGGGCGCATCCCCCCCTTGGGCCCATGCGTCTAGGGTTGGGGGGGGGACCCTAGTGGGAGAGCCCCCCTTGCTTGGGGGGCAAGCCCCCTCCCCTTGGCCGCCCCCCCCC
>NC_041381.1:696802478-696804051 GCF_002162155.2 Triticum dicoccoides
CTAGAGGGGGCCGGCCCCCTTCCCCCTTCCCCTATAAATAGAGGGGCGAGGGGAGGGCTGCACACAACATCCAAGGCGCAGCCCCTCCCCTCCCCAACACCTCTCCTCCTCCGATAAGAGCTTGGCGAAGCCCTGCCGGAGTACTGCCTCTCCACCACCACCATGCCGTCGTGCTGCTGCTGAAGCTTTCTTCCTCAACCTCTCCCTCTACCTTGCTGGATCAAGGCGCGGGAGACGTCTCCGCTCCATACGTGTGTTGAACGCGGAGGTGCTGTCCGTTCAGCACTAGGATCATCGGTGATTTGGATCACGACGAGTACGACTCCCTCAACCCCGTTCTGTTGAACGCTTCCGCTCGCGATCTACAAGGGTATGTAGATGCACTCCTCTCTCTCGTTGCTAATGAACTCATAGATAGATCTTGGTGAAACCGTAGAATTTTTTTTATTTTCTGCAACGTTCCCCGACATGTTGATCGCATCACATTTTAACAATATGGACTCAGAGTTAGATTCAAATATTTTCCAATAATCTTTTCTAAAGTTACAAAAAATAAATCTACAAACCTTGCAAACAAATATAGATACAAAATTCATGTATCCAGATACATCTGTTTCAGCGATAGCTAATATGATCGAAGGGAGTGACATATTTTTTTGATGGTTATGAATTAAAAACTCTAGCAAATGGTTTATGTTGCTATAAAAAGTTACAGTGGCCTTCATGTATTGTTTTCCAACAGAACTGTTGTATATTCAGATGAGATCATATCTTTATCTCTGGAAGGAAAATTATATCAGCTCAAGATGTTGCCCGTTCACGTGGCCTCACGTTAGCACCACAGGCGGTGACTAGGCTCTGGCAGTGACCACATGGTGGCAATCTGCAAAGATCCGAACAAGCCATTGTCGGATTCCAAACTCTACTAGCGACTAGCGGCAGAAACAAAACGCCTGCTTGTATGATTGCGCATCTGCGCATTTTTTGAAGGTTTTTGAACTGTGCTAACGACCAGTCGACTGGTTGTTAGCGACAGATCCGCACAATCCCCTCGACGGGGAAACAACGCTCCACCCGCTATTCCCGTGCTCCTCCCGATCGATTTATTGCACCATAATTAAAAACGCGAAAAAAAACTACCTACACAGGATTCGAACCTGCGTCGAGGTGGATAGGATAGGCCCAAGTACAAAGCCCAACAACCATCACGCCAACCTAGTTTGTTGTTCATTATTTCAACAACGAAATTGTTTTAAACTCTTTCTTACTACTATCGTAAGAAAAAAGAAAGCTATTTTTCTGGAAAAAAATCACTTCATCAATGAAAGTTACCGGGGTATATTTCATGATGTCCCTCCTTCCCCCGCCCCGGTCCCCAAAGTTATCAGGACCAGGGTATACAAGTTATCAGGTCTGCGAGGCATGAGTTACCGTGTTATTAACATGAAAGTTACCGTGGGTATATTTAATCAACCCCCTCACCAAAGTTACCAGGACCGGGGTAAATAAGTTATCATGTCTGCAAACGTGTGGGTTACCATGCTATTAACACAAATGTTACAGCCCCCCCCCC
>NC_041381.1:696804292-696818065 GCF_002162155.2 Triticum dicoccoides
GTTATCGGGACTGGGGTCCATAAGTTATCAGGTATACGATGTGTGACTTATCATGGTATCGACACAAAAATCTACAAAAAAGAGACAAGTGGAGTGCAAAACACGTTGCATCGGTCCTTTAAAAAACTTGAAGCAAATGGTTTTGTCTCCTCATCAAAGGTGTTGTGGTCTTTCTTTCTCGTTCTCATTTACTAAGGTAGAAATACAAATTAACCCGCAAATGAAACAAAAATAGGTGGTCAGCTCAGCTGGTAATGCGTCGTGGCCGCAACCGACAGGTCGTGTGTTTGAATCCTAGCAGTGGCACTATTTTTTCAAAGCTCTTTTTACGCGCCAGAGCAGAAAACAAAGATCGAAGGAAAAAAAACGATCGTACGTGCCTATTGCTAACCGACAGTCGGCAGAAAAATAGCTTTTCCGCTTTTTGAATACAACACTTTTAACTTCACTGAGACTATAGCTTGACAAAAGCAATACTTTCTGCAAGACTGACGGGTGGCATAGCATGAGTGGACGAACCTCACCGCTGCAGAGACGGGTCGTGGATTGGGATTGTGGGTATCATTTACTAGTCTTTTTTTTCCATGCAGTGACGTGTGCGATGATGTGGTTGATCTTGTTCTGCACATCTGTTTTTTCCTACAAGACGAGCCTGATAAGGCCTCCTTCCTTGCCGACCTGCACGACTTCCGCGCCTCGCGAATCGGCCCCTAGATCATTGGTGGTGACTTCAACATGATCGCTTCGGTGGCCGATAAGAACAATGATCGGCTTAATCAGAGATCTATGAGACGTTTCAGGAGCTTCATGGCCGATGCTGAGCTGCGTGACATCTATCTGCATGGCAGGCGCTATACCTGGTCCAGCGAGCGGGACCCCCTCACCCTCGTGCGTATTGATCGTGTCCTTTGCTCGCCTAGTTGGGAGACCGCCCAAAACAACTGTCTCTTGCGCTACCTCTCCTCGGCTGCCTCGGATCACGCGCCCCTCCTCATCGACTGTGCCACGCCCCCGTCTGGCCCTCGGCGCTTCCACTTCGAGCGATTCTGGCCCAAGCTCGATGGTTTTCATCAGACCGTGGCGACCGCGTGGCACGAGACGCCTCGCGACCCTGACCCGTTCAGGCGCATTTTCTCTCGGCTCAAATCCACTGCACGCCGTCTTCAGAGCTGGAGCACGCGCTTCGTAGGCCACGTTACGCTCCGCCTCTCCGTCTCGCGGGAGCTGATCGCGCGTCTTGACGCGGCCCAGGACTTCAGGCAGCTATCCCCGGCGGAGGCGTGGCTGCGGCGCCAGCTCAAAAGAACCTACCTTGGGCTCGCCTCCCTCCACCGATCCATTGCCCGCTAGTGCGTCCTCCTCTCTTGGCTCCGGACGGGAGACACATACATCGCCTACCTCCGCCTGCGTGCCGCTCACCGCAAGAATCGCAAATGGAATCATGAGCTGCACGTTCATGTAACCGTGATCTCTGATCCGGCGGCCATGGCCGAGGCTGCATACAGCCACTTCTCTGCCCTCCTTGGCACTGCCGACCACCGGGAGCACACCCTCGCCCTTGAGGAAATTGACGACCGTCACTTCGACCTCTCGGCGCTTGATCATCCCTTCTCGACTGACGAGATCTGGGCCGCCGTCCGGCAGCTACCCCGTGGCAAGGCCCCCGGCCCCGATGGATTCACCTCCGAATTCTTGCTTGCTTCTTGGGACATCATTCGCGACGACTTCGTCGAGGCCTTTTGCAAGCTCTACGAGTTGAACGGTCGTGGCCTCCACAAGCTCATCCAGAAAGGACCAGATGCCTCCACGCTCTCTCAGTATAGGCCGATCAGCCTCATCCATCTCTTCGCCAAACTTGTTGCCAAGGTCCTTTCCCTCCGGCTTGCCCCGCGCCTCAGCGAGCTCGCCTCCGCCAACCAGAGCGCATTCATCGCCGGACGGACCATCCACGACAACTGCATGCTCGTCCAGCAGACCGCTCGGCAGCTACACAATCTCCGCCTTCCGCGCGTGTTGCTCAAGCTCAACATTGCCCGCGCCTTTGATTCCGTCTCCTGGCCTTTCCTCCTCGAGGTGCTCTAGCACTTGGGTTTCAGACCGCGCTGGCACAACTAGATCTCCATTCTCCTCTCCACGGCCAGTACCCGTGTGCTCATTAATGGCTCCCCAGGGCCACCGATTCGACATTGCAAGGGACTGCGACAAGGCGATCCGATGTCCCCCATGCTCTTCGACATCGTCATTGACGTCCTGAACCGCCTCTTCCTACACGCCACCAACTGCGGCCTGCTTCAACGGCTCACCGATCGTCACATGTCCACAAGCCTCTCGCTCTACGCCGACGACGTCGTGCTGTTCTGCCGCCCCGATGAGCGTGACCTCTCCGCGGTCCGTTGCATCCTTCAGACCTTTGGCACCGCCTCGGGCCTCCACACCAATTTGGGCAAGTGCACCGCGCTTCCCATCCGATGAAACCCCGAGCTCCGCGACTCCCTCCCCGGCCTCTTCCCCTGCCCTCTTGGCGAGTTCCCCGTCAAGTACCTCGGTCTCCTGCTCTCCATCCGCAAGGTGCCTGCCTCCGCTTTGCAACCCTTCGTGGAGAGGTTGGAGAAGCAGCTTTCCCCCTGGTGGGCGACCATGCTCTCCTGCGGCGAGCGTCTGGCCCTCGTCCGCCACGTCTTCTACGCGATGTCGACCCACATCTTGATCGCCATGTCGCTTCACGGATCCATCCTTCGGCAAGTGAACCGCCTCATCCGCGCTTTCCTTTGGCAAGGCCGCAAGACTACCAATGGAGGACACTGCCTTGTCAGTTGGGGCAGAATCTGCCGGCCGCTCGCCTATGGTGGCCTAGGTATCCCCGACCTCCAGCGATGCGCTCACGCCCTGCAGGCCCGCTGGTTATGGCTGCGCAAGACCGACCCCACCCGCCCATGGGCACACCTCCACATCCCCAGCAGCCCGGCCGTGCAGGCCATCTTCCGGGCCTCCACCTTCTGGACTATTGGTGACGGCACGTCCTGCATCTTCTGGGAAGATCACTGGATCGATGATGCCTCCATTGTCGAGCTCGCACCTCTCGTCTTCGCCGCGGTGCCTCGTCGGCGCCGCAAAACGCGCACGGTGGTCGCGGCCCTCGACTCCCGCGCATGGGTCCACGACATTCTGTGCCCGCTTGGGCCCGAGGCCCTCGTGCAATACATCCACCTCTGGATTCGGCTCTGCTAGATCGCCCTCACCGATGCCCCAGACACCATCACCTGGCGCTGGACTCCGACTGGCGTGTACTCCGCCAGATCATGCTACAAGGCCCTCTTCGCTGGGTCCATGATCGAGCCCTCCTGGAAGCTCACCTGGAAATCTTGGGCACCTCTTCGTGCCAAAGTCTTTCTCTGGCTAGCTTTTCAGGGACGATGTTGGACCGCCGACCGACTTGCTCGTTGCGGCCTCGCCCATGCCCCGCTCTGCCTTCTCTACGATCAAGAACCTGAGACCATGGAGCATCTACTCGTTGGCTGCCCCTTCTCCCGGCAGGCCTGGCACGAGATCCTATCCTGGTACCGCATTACGGACACCCCGCTTCCGGGACTCCGCTTCGGACTTCCGCGACTGGTTCTCCTCAGCGGTGCAGAGCGCGCCGACCGCGCTGCGCCATGGCCTCGCCTCGCCGATCATCCTCACGGCTTGGCGCATTTGGAAGGCTCGGAACGCCTGCATCTTCAATGGTGCGGCGCCCTCGACCCCCCTCCTCGTCAACGACATCAAGGAGGACGCTCGCGGCTGGACCGCCGCCGGAGCCAAAGGGCTTAGCAACCTGCTCCCCATGCCGTAGCCGTTTCTATTTTTGGGGCTTGTGCACACCCCTCTCCCTTGTTTGCGCCACCGTAGTCCTCACTCACGCCCTCCCGTGTACGTGCTTGTGAGACTACTCCTGTAATTGCTACACTCTCCTTCTATCAATGCAATGATACGCAAGCCTTTTGCGTATTTGCAAAAAAAAAGGGAAAAATATATCAGCTCAAGATGTTGCCCGTTCACGTGGCCTCACGTTAGCACCACATGCGGTGCAGGGACGGAGCTCCCATGTAAGCATTGGGATCAATTGACCCCAATGAAATTACAATAATACTACACCTACGAAAGCAACGTACGAAGAGTTACGTAACCTGTCTAACCAATCTATTGCCCCCCCCCCTGCCCCCCGATTTTCACCCGTGTGGGCCCCTGCCACACCCTTCCGTCCAATCCCAGTCCTACACGTTGCCTGTTACGTAAAATCTGTACGTAACTTTACCTAGGTAATCCTTTACTAGTCCCTTAGTAGTTTAGTACTAATTACTGTCCATTTATACAAGATGACCCCACTGTCATAGACATGACCACATCAAACTTTTTTTCTAGCTTAGTCCCTGAGGCGGTGACTATTCTCTAGCAGTGACCACATGCATGGTGGCAATCTGCAAAGATCCGAACAAGCCATAGCCGGATTCCAAACTCTGCTAGCGACTAGCGGCAGAAACAAAACGCCTGCTTGTATGATTGCGCATCTGCACATTTTTTGAATACAACACTTTTAACTTCACTGAGATTATAGCTTGACAAAAGCAATACTTTTCTGCAAGAGTGACGGGTGGCATGGCATGAGTGGACGAACCTCACCGCTGCAGAGACGGGTCATGGATTGGGATTGTGGGTATCATATACTAGTCTTTTTTTCCATGCAGTGACGTGTGCGATGATGTGGTTGATCTTGTTCTACATCTGATTTTTCCTACAAGTAGGGAATCAACCACACACTACTGTTGGTTGAATCGAGTCGAGTGGAAGGCTGTTGTTAGCCATGGCCTCTGCTGAAGGAGGAGACAAATATCGGTCGTTCCTGCACGGCGACGGCGAGAAGAACACGGTGTGGAGGCATGGAGCCCCTCCCAACTACGACCTGGTGAACAAGCTCTTCGAGGATGAGCGGACCAAGGTAACGTACTAAACCTATCCACGGTCGAATGCTTCCTTCAGTGGTGTGCACAGATTGTTAGCTTGAACTGCCAAAGCATCTTACATTAGTGAACAGATGTGATAGCAGAGTAAAAAGTTCTTCATCTTGGAAGTTAAATTTGTTCACATGCATGGCTTGGGTGCACCAGGAATGGGCCGAGGGATCTCTGGAAGAGAAGGTGCAGCGGCTGCTCAAAACCTGGGAGATGGAGTTGGTCCACAAGGTGCGGCCCGAGGACCAGAAGAGCGTCAACCCCAAGAATTACTCCGCCACCACCAACGGTACAAAAATCAACACATCAGCACATACAGTCGATCTAAGTACCGGCACAAAAATGAATGAAACAAAACTTTGTTGCAGGGCTGAAGCCTCTGACGCGGGAGGAGGTGATGGCCATGGGCGGCTACAACGCGTTCCTGGCGACCACGCTGCCGCCGGAGCACCGCATCTACGACCCGGACGCGGAGTCGGTGGAGTCGGCTACGTCCACCTTCCTCACGGCGTTCCCCCGGGGCTTCGCCATCGAGGTGCTGGACGTGTACAGCGGCCCGCCCAGGATCGCCTTCAAGTTCCGGCACTGGGGCTACATGGAGGGCCCGTTCAAGGGCCACCCTCCGCACGGCCGCCGCGTCGAGTTCTTCGGCGTCTGTGTCTTCGACGTGAGTTCATTTGATTGGCAGTAATTGATTCATGGTGGTATATCGATCGTTCGTTGCTCTTCGAATGTTTAAGTGGCCTGCAACACTGTGGTGATATGATAGGTTGATGAGGACACCAAGGTGGAGAAGGCGGAGTTCTTCTACGAGCGTGGCAACTTTCTTGCGAGCTTCTTGAGTGCGCCTGCTTCTGCTTCTGCTTCTGCTTCTGCTGCGTCGGCTTCAGGCTGCCCTGTGATGAGAGGAGACTGATGCGCGACGGAATCGACGAAACATGCATGTCACTAGCTAGTATTGTCTCCAGAGTTCGGATTTGGCTATATTCCATGTAATGCTAAGAAATGTTTAAATAAAAAAAGTCAATCCATCGACTATATTATCAGTGTTTTTTTAGCTTTACCGCTATCCCACTTCTAGTTTAACTTCAAATGGGCGATGCTAGGCCCCGGTCGCACACCCATCGTCCGATTGGTCCAACTGTAGCCGTTTGATCCCTACCTAAGCTTATCCTCTTTCGACCGCTTCATCCCACTAAGAGTCTTCCTCTCATCCTTCTCCTTCATCGCTTGCCGCACCCACCTCGCCACCCGATTGGTCCAACTTGGTGTGAACTGTGCATCGATGTTCGATGGTTTTTCAAGGCGGCCCGGTTTTATTTCTTGTTAATAGTCTAGGACGTTTTGTGGTAGGGTGTGGCTACTCCTATATCTTGTTTTTTCTTTACCTTTGATCTGCTTTGTAAGAGGTCTCCTCGCCACCTTGTATCAGTTTGGTTGTGTTTCTTTGTCTATAAAGCAGGGAAATACGCTTTTGGGTAAATTATTCGGATGCCAAGCAGTTTTTGGCCCTTGAAATGCAAGAGTTTATGACTAGCGATAACTTCCACCCTCGGTTGAGAAACTGAACTAAAAATTTATATTACTAAATTTTTTTACTAAAAATTTTATACCTAATTGTTTTACTAAAAATTCTATACCTAATTTTTTTACTAAAAATATCTATTACTAAATTCGATACCTAAAAATTTCTCATATAGCATTCCAATACATTTCTATACCTAAAGTACACACAAGGAGCAGGACGAGGAGGGAGGAGGGCAGTGGGAGGAGGGAGGATGGCAGCGGGAGGAGGGAAGAGAGAGGAGGAGGAGGGAGGAGAGCGGAGGGAGGAAAGAGGAGGAGGGAGGGAGGGAGGGAGGGAGGGAGATACCTCGGGGACGAGGACGGTGTCGGTGGCTGGCGGGCGACGACGGTGCCAGAGAGAGCGAGAGAGTGTGAGGGGACAGTAAGGGAGAGAGAAAACGAGCGCGCAACATGGGTGAGGTGCCCAGAGTAGTAGCGTGGGTAGGGAGCCCGTGCAGCAACTAAGATGCTAGTTGTAGCGCGGGGTTCGGGCCCATGCTCCTGCTAAGTTGGGTTGAGTAGCTGGGCCCAAGCTGGCCACAGTAGCAACATGGGCGATGTGGCCTGCGCTACTGCTAGTGGGCTTAGTCGTAGCCCCAATAGCAGTAGCGCAAGCCCGTGACCCGCGCTGCTACTGTGATCAGCTCGTGGGGGGCACGGTGGGGCTCACTTTGTAGTAGTGCATGTCTGGTTGGCCAGCGCTGCTCCTAATGCCGACCTGCAGCGCCGGTATCTAGCCCTAGCGCTGCCTGTTAACTCCAAGCTGATGTTACTTGTCTACCTATAGGGTTTTCCCTAGTAGTAAGGAGGGGCATGTTGGCCTGAAGATAGATGCCGCGCAGGTATCCCACCTATGTGTTGCTATCAAGGAGATTGCGCCCCAACCGCCGCTCCACCTCCCGGCGAGCGTGTTCCCTCTCCAGGTGCCCTCTCAGCTAAAAATGAATTTTGTGAGGTTACATCATGTATTTTAATGAATTTATCATGTTGAGAGGTTACACTAGTGAACCTACGCACCCTAAGCCTTGTTTCCAACCATTGCAAACATCGTTTCAGTCACATTTTCATCTTGTTACCTTGATGTTTTTAATTATTCAAAATATAAAATAAAATTTATACCACCCGAATTATTTTTCTATGATCCAACTTATCAATCTCTTCGCTGACCTAGTGCACCTATACAATTGACAACTGTTATTCAATAGCCAGGGTAGTTGATGTATAGGTTTTAAAGAAATCAAAACAAAAACCTCTGGGTCATTGAAAAACCATGCCTTTTATCCTTTTTGAAGTGGAGCGTCAACCTTCTCCTTACAATAACCTCTAGGGGACATATGACCTGAGATAAACCGTAATAATCGTCGTTAGTCCTGATAACCGTATTGTCATCACACCAAAACACCATTCATGAAAAAAAACACTTTCAACACCCTTATATGTGTAGTGTGAGGGTTGTGTGCCATTTGGACAGACCATATGTTAGGGAGAAATATGAGAAAAGTCTTGATCGGGTGTTTATATGGCATACTTCATGTATGGCAGGTCATAGCTGACACTGTAAGCATTCGAGTATTGCGGGTACATCATGTAACCGCTAAAGAGTGTTAACATATTGGAACACTCGTGTCCATGGTTACAGATGAACTTGAATAACCATCAATTAACTCGAGTACTTGGGAATGATTTTCTAAGAAAGTTGTCTTCAACCGGAGATGGTTCGAGGAAGTATCTCGGGGAGAAAGGTATTGAAGAAGTTGGACATGTCAAATAGAAATGGTCCTTATCCAAAGAAATCTTAGTAAATAAGGTAGCCACATGGTACAATTGTCCTGTAAGTCAAAAAGTATGATCTCAGTAAGAAAGATATCTTGGTTAAATTGAACTAGTGAGCTAAGTCTTGTTTTCAACTAGATTTGGAAACTCATAAATATAACTCTGAGTGAAATACTTGCTTTTTGCAAAGCTCACCTTGGAATCTTAGAGTAGCAGCCTTTTGTTTGTACTAGTTGCATGTATATACATTTCCCTACATTCCTTGAGTTGCTTGTAAGTATATCCAAAATTCAACTAGCTTGTTAATTTGGTCAAAGTCCTGGTGATCAAGGGATGGAAGAGCATCTAGAGGACGGCTAGGAGAGCTAAAGCGCTTACCTAGGGTTGCATGTAGTGTAGAGCTATATTGACTTGGGACGGGTCTTGTTTGATGATGGAGTTTTTGTTGCTACTTCTTTGATGTTGAACTTTGCCGTGGTAGCTTTATTATGTAAGACTTGGCTGTGTCGCCTTATTTGTGTAATTCGGTACTGTAATGGATGTGAAGTCAAATGTTTGGTTTGTTGGGCTTAATAACATACTAATGACGGGATCGTTGTTGTGTATACAATAGGTGGTCTCGGTTAGTTAGAACCGGGGGTGGAAGGGGGGGGGGGTCGGGGGAGTAGTCAGTGTTTTCTTCTGGAACGCCTCCGAGGAGGGAAATGACGCCCCGGGCACCAACGTCACTGGCATCGACCCTCGTTGAACACCAAGCTTTCGCCTAGAACCACACATAACCACCCCACAAAACCTTGGGGAAGGCTCCATCCACGACAACAACCTCCATGACATCCCCAAAGTAGAATGGCCAAAATCTAATGTAGGGAAAGAACTCTTCAATAAAGCCTCCAAGGAGGAGAAACACGCCCTTGGGTGTTGACCCTCATCGAAGAACAAGTCCCTGGGAGGGAAGGCGGGGGAATTATTACAAACATGTGTTTTAGTTTTGGTTTACATATGGATTCTTAAGCCAACCTTTTTCACTTTCCGATTCCTAACAATATCTCTCATTCTGTCACACAACAAGCTTATTAGTATGTCATTTTGTGGATAATATATGGTTTGAAGTTACTATTGTCTTTTAATCTGTGGCAATGTGCTTGAGATACACTATATTTTCAGGCTGAAGACTAATTCCTATTGCATCTCAACTTAAACCATTATTTGGTTACAAAAATCTCAAGTAACCATACTTGAGAAAGAAAGAGATTTATGGATTTTTATTTTGGAATATGGTATATGAATATTTCTTTTTTTGCATACGATGTGGTAAGCAATCCAAACAATTTTAAAAATAAATAAGAACAAGATTTATTTTTACCCATATCGTTCAGCCCACACATGTCGAGCGATCTAACAATTGACTGTTTACCTGTACGTAGACTACTTACATATTACTCGCGCGGTGATTATCAGCTGAAGCTGCTTACCAGTACACTCTTTGAGGGGAAAACGAAGAACAGGAACTTACCTAGAGAGATCTCGGCTGTTGGGTAAAACACATCTTGACCGTCTGTTGCACGTAACGGTTCAGTACTACGCTTTCTCCCCTGTTTCAGTATGATACCTTCTCCCCTGTTTCTGTCTGAAGGTGTTCGAAATTCAGAAAAGTGCAGACAGCGGTGCTCCTTGCAGCTTATTTGAACTTTATCTCGATGGGCAAAATGATGAATGCCAATAGAGTCCATCGTCATGGCTCAAAGCTACGGATATTGGTCATCTATATTCACGTGTGCATCCGTGGATTTTGTGGAGGAAGAATTTGGTCAAGTCTCCCCAACAAAACTCAGAAATCTTGATGAGTTCGTTGTGTGCATCCGTGTGAAATACATGTCCCTCGGTCAATTTCCTTCTCACTCCGTGTAGAGTAGGTATTCACAGCACACTGGTTATCATGCATGTATGAGAATGAGCATACTGCACTGGTTACCTACGTCTGTCAAAGCCGACCGAACAAGCTTGGAGAGGCAGTAACACATACGTACAAAACTGCATAAGAAAAGGCACAGGTGAAAAGCACGAATCACCTACTACTAGCGGCATGCCGCCGCATATATCTGCGGCCTGATTCATGAGCACCAATCATACGGGTACGGATTATTAGGATAACAAGTGATAGAAACTGTCAATCCTGATACTATTCACCAACACATAACAGCAACTCCTCCCAATGCAGCGTGTGGGTTGCTGCCGACGGAGGGGACGGCGGTGGTGTAGAAATCCCCTCTCCAACAGCAACCGTCGAATGTCGGTGCCGTAGCGGTGGGTGTAGAAGGGGTCGTCCTTGACGACGAGGAAGCGGCTCTGCCCGGCTCCACCAGCTCCTGAACAGAAACGGTCGGGTCGGGTCGGGTCGGGTCGGGGACGCAGCCTCGCAGGTCCGGCCCCTCGAGACCACCAGCTGCTCGGTTGGCTGGAATGGCACCGGACGTAGTGCATGCATGTGAGTTGGCTGGACATGTAGTACTACGTCCTTAGCATTGCCCATGAGCTCGTACTGCATGGTTGGCATCCGTCCAGTTGCATGCATGTCATGTGTGTCCGATCCTTCGACTCCTCTCGTGGCGGAGATCGCCATTGGGGTAGCCCGACCACAAGGCCTTCATACGCCGACGTAGATAGGCCCATGTAAAATCATCCCATCCCTTGACTCAGCAGGATTATGAATCGGCACTGATCGCGTCTCCGTCAATCCCGCCGATCTGAGCGACAAAACCGGCGCTAGAGAGCCACCACGATCCACTACGGACACGGGCTTGGTAGCCGCGCGCCAAGAACTGGCCCAACACAGGCGGTGGCGTGATCCGGCGCGGCGACAGGGGGCCTCTCCATGTGCCCATTCGAGGAGCGCGTGACACCCTCAAGCCAGACGGCGAGGATGGACTACTCCGGCGTGGTGGCGCAGTCGTCGTTGATCCAATCGGTGGTGTATCCCTTGACTGATCCTTCGTCCCATCTACCATGGCAGAGTTAATTGCACAGAAGTACCACAATTCGGGCATCACATGCAGATTGATACCACGATTGCTAATTTTTGCGTGTCAGTACCAACATTCATCCAAATTTTTGCAAATTAGACTAAAACGCGTATTTATACATATTGACAGTGTATCTGACCGTTGGGGCCCGTCCGTCAGGTGCCGACGTGGCATATTTTTTGCGGAAAACCCCTTGGCTTTATATGTAATTACATAAATGCCTATTTTTTCGCAGGAAAACCGCCATTGAGAGGGACTTTTTTTTTCGTTCGCGAGTTTTTCGCGGACTTGTTCGAAAGTTTCCGGCGAATTGAACAAATAAATAACCGGAAAGAAAAAACGGGCGCGCGCGCGATATTCGAACCCGCAACCTGCAGGTCTGCCGCCGGGCGCGCTAGCCACTACGCCACAGCGACGCTGCTGACTTGATACAGGCGAAAGTTTTATTATACTAGCACACACACGCTGGGCCGGCAGCCGGGCCAAGCAAAGCCTGCAATATTGATAGTGTGTTTGTTCAAAACCATGACACTTGTTATGGATCGGAGGTAGTAGTAGCTAGCTATGCTATGTTACCTGATTGATAGTGTGTTTGTTCTTGCTGCTGCTGCAGTTGCGGAGGAAAGTGTCTGTCTGTAGAATACACCGATAAGGTTGGTGAAGTTGCTAAAACCCATGGCCTGAAGCTTCATATCGACGGAGCTCGTATTTTCAATGCCTCCGCAGTAAGTACTATGTACTATATATGGGATCAATTAACCGGATGTTCTAAGTACCAAGTATGTGTGTCGATCTTCTCCTGAGATTTTACATCATCACTGCAGCCGGGCCAAGCAAAGCCTGCAATACATTGCGCCGCTTTTAAACACAGCCTGCCTATATATCAAGTTGCAGTTAGAGACTAACACAGGCATAAGTTGCAGTTATGGCTTTGCTTTGATACGATAGCAGTGATGATGTAAAATCTCAGGAGAAGATCGACACACATACTTGGTACTTAGAACATCCGGTTAATTGATCCCATATATAGTACATAGTACTTACTGCGGAGGCATTGAAAATACGAGCTCCGTCGATATGAAGCTTCAGGCCATGGGTTTTAGCAACTTCACCAACCTTATCGGTGTATTCTACAGACAGACACTTTCCTCCGCAACTGCAGCAGCAGCAAGAACAAACACACTATCAATCAGGTAACATAGCATAGCTAGCTACTACTACCTCCGATCCATAACAAGTGTCATGGTTTTGAACAAACACACTATCAATATTGCAGGCTTTGCTTGGCCCGGCTGCCGGCCCAGCGTGTGTGTGCTAGTATAATAAAACTTTCGCCTGTATCAAGTCAGCAGCGTCGCTGTGGCGTAGTGGCTAGCGCGCCCGGCGGCAGACCTGCAGGTCGCGGGTTCGAATATCGCGCGCGCCTGTTTTTTCGTTCCGGTTATTTATTTGTTCACTTCGCCGGAAACTTTCGAACAAGTCCGCGAAAAACTCGCGAACGAAAAAAAAAAGTCCCTCTCAATGGCGGTTTTCCTGCGAAAAAAATGGGCATTTATGTAATTACATATAAAACCAAGGGGGTTTCTGCAAAAAATATGCCACGTCGGCACCTGACGGACGGGCCCCAATGGTCAGATACACTGTCAATACGTATAAATACGCGTTTTAGTCTAATTTGCAAAAATTTGGACGAATGTTGGTACTGACACGCAAAAATTAGCAATCGTGGTACCAATCTGCATGTGATGCCCGAATTGTGGTACTTCTGTGCAATTAACTCACCATGGCATCGATTTGAACCCTGCAAGACATCAATTTCATACTTGCGTGGCCCGAGGTGGTCTCCGACGGCGAGGACGATCGTCTCTCCAGAACCGCGATGCCGGAGTTGGAAACCCGGCATCTTCCCAAAATTCCTCCAGGATCTCCGCCTCCGTCTTCCTTCTCCGGCGAACCACTGGGGTCCACTCCGTAGATGTCTCACCATCGGCTAACACATCTATCGCCATCCTGGTCCCAACGGCCGGTACGCCCTCCTCATCGGAAGAACCATAATCCGAGCCGAGGCACGAGAACTGAGATCCACTGGAACCCCCTGGCTTGGAGGACGACGCCGGTGAGGGCAGGGGAGGCCGGATCGCCAGCGTTAGGCGGTGACAGCGAGTCGCCATCTAAAGACGACATGTTCTTTGCATGGGACACTTCCGTATTGTTGTATGATCGTCAAATCATTGTATTTAGTTTGCCGCTCCAGGGCACACTTAGTGTGGTGCCTCCTTTTTATATGTACGTTTGTTCTCTGAATAATAATTTAAAAAGTGATTTGCAAAACATAACGCGAGCAAGTGTGCAGGGGGCCCTTGCCCCCCTCCCCCCCCCCTCCCTCCCCCGCCACACAAAGGTTGTCCCCTTCAGATAATTACCAC
>NC_041381.1:696818281-696887729 GCF_002162155.2 Triticum dicoccoides
GTCTTCAAGTGAGCTCAAGTTTTCCAACTGTGGAGGAAACATGCCATATATACTGTTGTGCTCAAGGTTGAGATATTTGAGGCTGGTTGCGCCACAAGCCCAGTTAACAGTGTCGAACTGCATTTGAACTGAACTGGAAGAGATGTCGATGATCTTGAGCCTGGTGAGGTTCGAGCGGGGCACAAAATGGCCTGTGAGGTTTGATCTGTGACTGTGATACCTGCTTTGATGGATAGCAGGGTTTCCCTCTCCCTCGTTGTATCTGTCTTGGGCCACCCTATTGTGGTTTCTGTGAGCAGGAGCAGGAAGAATGCAAGTGCAAAGCATGGTGGGTTTGGATCTGAAATGTGTTTCATTGCTGAACTTCATTGTTATAGGGGCGGTGTGATATGATGAGAGGTATTATCGCAGTCAAGACACAGTGGCCCGCGGTCAAACCAAATCGATGTTGGAACGAAGAAGAAAAAGAATGCGTTCAGCACTTGGCAGGATTGAGCGCATCAACATGGAGGAAAGAGGATCTAATTAATGGGGCAATTTCTTTGCAGCGCTTTGGTCTAGTTTTATTACTTCTCTGTCATGCTAGTGCTGGTGGAGTCAAAAAAGAGAAGGAAAAAAATGATCTAAAGAGACATTTTCTTTTTCCGTGGTGCTTTAGTCCAGTTTTGTTACTCTGTCATGCTAGCAGTTTGTAATCCCCACTGTGTGTGTAAGATGATTCATCGGAAAGTTATTAGTATGTTCATGAAGAGAAAAAGTTATTTCATCACCTTAGATTCTGTAGTAGGATGCACTGTAAAACCTCTCGACATGCAGAATAATAGCCGTCTGAGTCCTCACTGCAGCGCCAAAGAAAAAGAAAGACAAGGTACTGGAAATAATGCTGCTGCCTAAGATCAAACAGGTGTACCGGCACGGTATGTGCAGAAAAATGCCAGATGACTAGGGCTTTCCCGCAAAAAAAATAGAAAAAAAAGATGACTAGGGCAAAAAAATTAGGGGGAAAATAGAATTGTTGCTGCCCAGGATCGAACTGGAGACCTTCAGTGTGTAAGACTGACGTGATAACCACTACACCACAGCAACTGTTTATTTGTTTCTAATTAACACCTTAATTGTATCGTAAGTCCTATTATTACATTCCTAGCCTCCTTACCGTTCGTATCATCGTCCTGTTATCTTCACCGTGATAATATTACGCACCAAAACAACTTTTATCATTGTTTTTCTAAATTATAATTGTTAATAATACTTGTACTCCCTCTGGTCGGAATTAATCGCCGACAATTAATATGGGTCGAAGGGAGTGTCATTTTTTCACAAAGAAGGCGCATACCATACTGAGTTAGGATGGCTCAGCCACCTTACCGCCTCATCTAAGAGATCCACCCTTCCACTGCCCCTTGTTATAGTCCCATCATCCATGATCATGGAGCGATGGCGGACTCTGCCAAAGTGCCGGTGCTCGCATGAGACGAGAGATGATGCAAGGCGAGGTTGGAGGAGGGAGAACGTAGAGGTGGAGCATATCGGAATTTGAAGGTGGGAATGGAGGCCTTATTGGATATGGGTGGGTGGGCCGATTTTTTTGGGTGGGTTAGGGTAATCGACTAGAATAACTAAAGTTTGGGTGTTATTTATAAGAACTGTATAATTTGTGCCCGCGCTAAATGCAAATGGTGTTATTGTTTGAACTCTGACCACAAGATGGAGATCGTCAATGTGATTTGATGGAGATACGACGTTGCCCCCATTCTTCCCTATACCTCCAAGGATATAGGGTTCGCCCAACACAACATTACCACGGACTCGCCCTACCCGACCGGCCAATGTATTGCCTTTGCTCAGATGTGTGACAAAATATGAGGAGCGGATGTCTGGTACAATTGAGGGTAATTATATGCGACTGGATTTTCAGTTGCTGTTTATGTAGATATGTTGTCTTAAAGAAAGATAACTTGGCCAAGCGTATATATTTTTTTGAACGGTCACCGGGGGGAGAGCTTCCCCACCTGAATATATTACCACTCAATGGAAGTTCGAGTATTACAACAGAGAAAAGTTATCGTGATGGGTGGCACAATGTGGCACATCTTTGTCTCATGTCCACCCTCTCACTTTTGCGGCAGACTGTTCACGTTTGTTTCAATATACATTTAAAAACGGGTGCCTCAATATGTTTGGGAACTAGCTAACTATAAATGGGTTAGTGATAGGAGGCTCAGATCTGAGTGAGAGTGTGCCATTATATTAGGTTATATGGAATTGTCTAAATGATGTTGTTTCTAACCGTATTAGGCCTCGTACAATGCAACACGCTTAGGAAAGGTGTTTAGAAAAATAAATCAGTCTTTTTTAAGCACCGGTGCTTATCTGTAGAGGATAGACGCTTAATGGGGCGCCTCTCATGTAGAAATAGGCACTTATAAAACTCGATTTATTTTTCTAAGCACCTAACATTGTAGGAGGCCTTGGAGTTTTCAACTTCTTGTAAGCCAAATATCGAGTCCATACATGATGCTCACTTAAACATCAACATGTGAAGACGTGGGAGACTTTGTCTTATGTGTGCAGCCACTAGGAGATGATGATGTAGCAATATGATTGGTAGAGCATAAGTATGATATGTAATCTTTTGTTGTTGGTCCGCGATTTCCTTTCAATGTATTACTTCAATTTAATCTCGATAAAAATATGCTCGCGTGCGCACCCAAAGTACCGATAGAACATAACAAAGAAAGAAAGCAGAAATAAAGCTAGTTTATTGATGGAGAGAAAAATAATAATTTAATCAATCATTTCGTCCTGCTATATTATCATTGACATGCAAAAAAAATCCCAGAGGACCAGGGTCAAAAAAAAAGAGGAAAAAAAGAAATGCTGCTGCCCAGGATCGAACTGGAGACCTTCAGTGTGTAAGACTGACGTGATAACCACTACACCACAGCAGCTGTTGTTGTGCATATCTAATTAACACCTTAATTGTACGGTAACCATTATTATTAGGTTCAGCCTACATCCGTTATCTTCAGCACTGAATCTTCAGGTCACACTTCTCACGGATCTGTCTTGGCGAAGCTCAACCCTTACCTCAGGAGTCCGGGATCCGGGAAGGTAAAGCCGATAGTCGACCCAAAGGGGCCGGCCTTCCCCCTTCTCCCGCCTCCCGGGTTACAGAGGCAATTTGTTACCTTGAGACAGGGAGAGCCTCCAGCAAAATAGTTAGTTATTTTGCCTGTTCCTTTTGGAGTGAACAAACCAGAGACCCAGAGTAAAAGTTCATTTCAGGTACAGCTCATAGAACTACAAGAGATATACATTGCGCCGAACCATGTTTGATTTCAACGAGCATACAGTACAGATAGATTGCTCTCTGTTCATGAGGTTTATGTAAACTACGGAATCGTCGATCCTCCGGCGGGGGTTGGGTTGGGTTTGGAACTACTGGCATGCCTACTGCTTTGGAGCCAATCTGATTGGGCAGATTGCAAATGCCATGAGGCGTGCCGCAAAGGCCAGCGAGAACCGCTCATCCTCGGTCAGTGTCCTCTCTATCACCTTAACAACAGATGGATCCTGCCATGAGGGAGATCACATTTTATTGTTACATAATACAGATGTCTACACAAAGATGTTGATTAGAAAAGCAGACATGCTTAGCTCGAGAAATGAAACTATAAGATATATCTGTCTAATTAGCATAAAAATAGGCAGGCTGTATACCTTTATCTGCAGTTGGCTGGGAGCAGGACGAATCCGGGCGATGTCACCGACTCTGATCACATTGTTGACGTTTCCGTGTTCATCTGTCTCTGACGGCAACGAACTCGAGTGCCTCCAATTACCCCCAACTATGAACTTGTAGTAGTACCTGAACCAGTATGGGTTAGTTACTTGTGGGTAACTCTAAAGTATCACAGGAAAATTGATCATAAGTTGAACCAAGATAGAAAGATGGCATCTCTCTGCAATATTCTCATATAATACCAACTCCAAGGTACTGATGAATCTCGTTACTGATATTTTTTTTCAGAATCAAATAATTGACAGCTTACTTTCCATGTCGAAGTCGAACTTCAGCTTCATATCTGGATCCGCCCTTGTGGTTGCACTTTAATTTGTCTTTCCAGTTACTTGTAAAATCCCCCACCAATTCCACGTCCTCACCCTGGATAGCATCAATTCCGTCAGGCTAGTTAGTGATTATCAACATGAAGATAGAAATTAACGACAATGGTTTCACACCAAAATACTGCTCAATGGTGCATTCTGGATACATTCTGTCATGAACGAACTTACCTCCCGACCATTGTTCCAAACAAAGCACACTGAATGTGTAGGAGTGCCATCATGTCTTCCATTTTCGACTAATGCAATGAGATCCCAAGTTGCCCAAACAATTGCAGCTCTGTGTATTCAAATGAAACTTTAAGCTCCCAAAACCATACCACAATAACCAAGACAGTGGAAATAAGAACCAGACTGCTCTTATTAGTTGGGTTAATTCCCAGACATTAAGAAAACTATGTCATATAAAACTACCTGTCAGGCCTACATGAATGCAACCCAGTGATGAACTTGTGAGCAATATGAAGAGGTGTATCTTGAACCCAATGTAGATACGCAATCACACATGCTGGTGATCTATCATATCCAGTGGTACAAGTCACATATATACGGTAGTTCTTCCGTATCAGCCGCAAAAGAAGACCAACACAAAAATGAAGCTTCTTTCTCAAGTCCATGGAATCAACCTCTCTGAAAAAAATATAGAAATAGAGGGCATCTATAGTTCAATCACAAGCAGATTCCATAGGAAGTGCCAACTATATAGCAGCGACGTCATTTCTTAAACAGGAAAGTACAACACCTATCAAACAGAAGGGTATATAGTAAAGATAATGCTGAACATCACATACTATATTAGCCAGTATCTACATAACCCTACTTACTGTAAGTCTGTAACTACAAAATAAAGGAAAAATAAATATCTCTTTTAACAGGAAAAAGACTGCTGCAAATCATCATGATGTTATTCTGACGACAAGAATAAATATCTCTTTTACTCAGTGATATTATAATAGATTTAAGCACATCCAGTGTTGCTACTGCAAGGCACTCTAATGAACTAAGTTTTTCATTCTGATCTACGAGTGAGAAGAATAAAATCCTACCGAATAGGGTAGTTAATCATCAAGATGTTGTTCTGACGACAAGAATAAATATCTCTTTTACTCAGTTATATTATAATAGATTTAAGCACATCCAGTGTTGCTACTGCAAGGCACTCTAATGAACTAAGTTTTTCATTCTGATCTACGAGTGAGAAGAATAAAATCCTACCGAATAGGGTAGTTAATCATCAAGATGTTGTTCTGACGACAAGAATTGTTGATAGCCTCGGAATTTATTCCCCAGTTAATGCGCTCACTTTCACTTTGGAAATTCAGAACAGCAGTAATACCCTGGTGCCTTTTAAAATATCAGAAACTTAACTGAATGGTAAAAGGCCAGGTACAAATTGAACAAATAAGATTTCTGTTCATTGTGCTATGTCAGTGAACCTACCACCGTCTCTGATAACATCTTCACATCCTTTTGTGTTTGTATGCATGATCCAACATATATTTGCTCAGTAATCTGTGATAAAATACATCGAATATTCAAAGATTGCTATGCTGATTGACAGACTAATCCTAAAGTCTTGAAAGGAAATGCATAGCACCTTCATCACTTCATGTAGTATACATAGCAAAAGAAGAAGATGATACAGAATTATTTACCGACCTTGCTGTATTGCATACCAAGTGAATGATTATAGTACAGTTCACCTTTAGCACGGTCTAGGGCTTTAATGTACTCCTCCAAAGGAAAACTACCATGTGCCCATTCAGCGTCCATGTCATCCTCATCAGAGTAAAAGCCAACAATCTCACTCATCCAATTTGCAAGGTTCGTACTCCTCCTATTGAGTCCATCTTTCTCACTAGATAAAAGCGCCCATCCTTGGGAACTTAGTAGCCTCGGGGAAAATACAGCAAAACCAGATTTCCCATTTCCTGGAGATGATTTATTCAGCTTTGAGGACAAGATAGCACTATTCCAGGTCGGAAGAGAAACCCTCCCTCTGTTAAATAGGATATGATAATCTTCATTTTGATGCAACTGGTGTATTGGATAAGGCGCAACTGGCCTTTCAAGGACAAGATTGCATGGTCCTGACTCTTGTTTTAGAACCATCCTGCAGATACATTACAGAAAACATATGACCAAACAAATAAGTGCAAGTTCAAACTTCTAAGAGTGACCACTAGTTACATCCTACTTTCAGAGATTCAACATTAGTAAGTTTAATTAAGGATGTTCAAACCACTAATGTTTTGATGGAATGGTACAATTGGAGCATGCACAATGCAAAGTGCTTATGTGCGACTCAGTTTCGCCACATCATTATTCACCTACAAGTCCTATCTCCTACAATGCAAGCATCTCTTTGTAGGTGCTTAGATGATTTATTAAATATCAGCTGGTACTAGTTAAATGCATAAGTGCCTCCGAAGCATGGGTGCCTAGTCAACCACTCATCCTTTATAATAAAAAAACTCCTTGAAATGCGAATTGTTGCTAAGACGCACTCCTTTTTAAAACGGAGGGAGTATTATGGTTAAAGTATGCCCATACTACATAGTTTTGAGATGCCATACAGTTATGAATTGACACCACATATTTGCTCTAGGTTGCAACAGATGTACAGGATAACATAGCTAATATCAAGCAGAAAACCTCCTATCTAGCACAATGATTTTTTTGTGATACTTGAAGAATGCGAAGAAGGTTTCAGCAATAGAAACTTTACTAGTGCCATACTCCGTGTCACCTAGGTCTTTTATGCTGACAAGACCCTCGTTGTGGACAGTGCCTGCCTTCTTGAGAGTGTCCCCAACCATTATGATCCGCGACTTCTCTGCATTTCCCTGCAGCAGCAGCAGCAGCAGCAGCAACATTTACAGTTAGTAAATTTGCAAAAACCTTTCCAAATCAGAAATGGCCATAGCACACAGTTCAGAGAGATAGCTCATTCACAACGATATATGCAGAGAAACGGCTCTCTGGTTTTGGACAAGTTGGCAGTATGTCTGTCAGTAATCAGTATCCCTCTACCGTAGATTAGTGGCAAATTCGAGTGGTAATAAAAGATCAACTGAAGGGAAGTGAGGAACAGGAAGAATAACGTTGCAAGGTCGAATTTTTACCCCTCTCTTGAGAGAGTGTACGAAGACGCGGCCGTCGACGGCGAGCGCGAAGCGGAGGCCGAGCGGGCGGTCGACGGCGACCATGTACTCGTTGAGGTTCATCCTCCTCGCCGCCGCAGCGGGCCCCTCCTCCTCCTCCTTCTGGCCGCCCTCCGTGGCCGCCACGACGGCCGGCCCCCTCCTCCTACTGCTGCTGCGCCTTCTTGAAGAGGAGGCGGCGCGGACGCTGGACGCCGCCGGCGGAGGCGGCGCCGCTGGCCCGACTCCGATGGGACCCCGTGGGGTGAGGAGGGCAATGCTTGAAGGGGGCATGAGGCTGAGCGCCATGATTTGGGGATTGGATCGGGCGGCGGTGCTGATCGGGGGTGGAATGCCGGAGCGGAGCGGCGCGGGATCAGAGGGGCATGGGGATGGGAAGTGTGTGGAAAGAAACTGTAAGCGGAAGCAAAGGGAAGAGTACCACGTGCAGACATGGGAGACACGCTCCCGTGCTCCCGGGCCATCTCGGCCGTTGGATCTCTCCCATGCTGCCGTGTTAGATCTTACTCCTCCGTCCGGAAATTCTTGTCATCGAAATGAATAAAAATAGATGTATCTAGAAGTATTTTAGTTCTAGATACATCTCTTTTTATCCATTTTGATGTCAAGTCTTTTTGGATGGAGCCAGTACTAGATTCAATGGCCTTGTAGGGAAGTGTTTAGTAAAATAAACCAAGTTTCTTAAGTACCAATGCTTATTTACGACAGAAGTATCTAATAAAACATGTATTCTCTATAAATAAGCATCAAAGCTTAAGAAAATACTAGTAGGGTGACCCGCATTTGCGCGGCTAGATTAAGTACCGTATTATTTGTCGTTTCATATTTAGACACGTTCTTCAGCGCATAGCCTTGCTCATTATTATTATTATATAAATATGCACTTTTGTAGATTATAAAATGATTTTATTATACAAAATAAATTAGAAATTGTCCATTATTAAAAATAGTTTATACAAATATTATGACTGTGATAACTGGGAACCTCTCCCTTCTCCCAATTTTCTGGGCCACCCGATTCTGCGCACACACATTTGTTGCTTGAAAAAAGCGAAAAACGCACACACATTTGCAGCTTGAAAAAGGCAATAAAAATGCATTGGGAGGGGGATTGAACCCACAACCTACCACAACTAATTTACCAACAACAACCAACTAGGCTACACCATCTTATTGGTTGCTTTAAACTTACATGTTACTTGTACCTTCTTGAAATGAGATCGAATGAAACTGAAAATTCAAACAGACATACTCACTTGTCTGGGACTTGGAATTTTTTTTTTCTGGACGTTTTACACCAGCTCAGATGGTTAACAAACTCAAGCGTCCCCTGCCCTCCTTTTTCAGATGCAAATCACCATAGTGTTTGTACTTAACTTATCTGACATGAGGTTCACATAGTAGTTGTCGAGTATGGATTTTAACAATTTTTCCCTCTTGGTTAAATGTTACCGCGGTGTCTGGACTAAATTTATTGGGTATGATGTTCGTATATTACCATGCTATTTACATAGAAAATACCGTGCTATATTTTTCCAGAACTCTTTTCTCCTTGTTCAAAAATGTTACCGTGCTGTTTGTACTTAAGTTATCAGGTATGAAATTCTTGTGGTACCATGCAATTTACATAGAAATTACCATGCTATACTTTTCAGCAACTTTTTCCTCCTTAGTAAAAAATGTTACCACGGTGTTTGTATTTAAGTTATCAGGTATGGAATTTTTATTTTACCATGCTATTTAAATAGAAATTACCGTGCTATATTTTCAACAACTTTTTCCTCCATGGTCAAATATGTCACGGCGGTGTTTGTACTTAAGTTATCAGTATTGAATTCTTATATGACCATGCTATTTACATAAAAATTACTAGGGTACATTTTTCAACAACTGTTCCCCCCTTCCTCAAATTTACCGCGTTGTTTATACACAAGTTATCAGCTGAACAGTTCGTATATTAGCAATGCTATTTTCACAAAAAGTTCTCGCAAGTATATTTTTGAACAATTTTTTCATCCCTTGGTTAATGTTACAGCGGTGTTTTGTTTGTAAATTATCGATTACGTGGGAGGTATATTAGCATACTATTTACACATAAGCTAGCGACGATATATGTTTTTCGACAAAAAGTTTCCTGGGTCAAAAAGTTACCATGTTTGTATGTAAGTTATCGGTTATTGGAGTTTATATCATCATGTTATTTACATAGAAATTACCGGACAAGTTTCGAACAAAAAAGTCTCGGGTCAAAAAATCAACATGATTTTGTTTGTAAGTTATCAGGTATGGGTTGCTTAAAAACCATGTTTTTACATAAAAATTACCGGAGTATTGTTTCAACGGTATTTTTTCTCAGGTCAAAAATTATCGTGATGTTTTGGACGTAAGTTATCAAGTCTGCAATGCGTACATTACCATGCTATTACACAAAAATTGTTGTAGGTATATTTTCCAATATTTGTTTACCCTGAGTCAAAAAGGTATCATGATGTTTATATGCAAATTATCAAGCCTACGCTGCTTTAAAAATCTTATTTGATCAAAAGTTACATGTCATTTTCGACCACAACTACTATCCACACCAGGAAGAACCAGACACGCACTTCATGAAACATTTCTCGAGCCTACTAGGCAATGTAACCTTGAAGTGAAGTCTCTTCCTGCTCCTGCCAATGTTGTTGTCACATGCCGGTGGTGGTGATGCCAGCTAGATGGTCATGAGGGGCGCGGAGGTGAAGGCATGCTTGTAAGTTGGCTTCCCTAGGTAAAAGATACTGTGGTGTTTGTACCTAAGTTATTAGGTTTGCAACGCATATAATACCATGCTATTTACGTAGAAATTACTGGGGTATGTTTTTAACTTTTTTTCTCCGGTCAACCCATGATGTTTGTACGTAAGTTCCCAACACTGCGGTGCGTATATTACCAGACTTTTTACACAAAAATTACAAGAGTTTGTGTGTGAGTTATTAGATCTGCAGATCTTAAGTTTCCATGTTATGGAGATAGAAATTACAGTGGTAAAATTCAACAATTTTTTTCCCAGTCAAAGTTACCATGATGTGTGTTCATATGCTATCTGGTTTGCGGTGCATAAATTAACATGTTGTTTACACCGAGGTTATCAGGGGAATGTTTCAACAATTTTTTCATTCGGGTCAAAGTTACCATCATCGGTTAAAACAAATATGGAAGTGTGGAAGTTGAGATGTACGAAAATTGAGATGCCGATATATATAGTAGCAGCAAATTTTGAACACTAATCAGTTGTTTATAGAAGTGCCGGTTAATTTAGCGAGTGCCCAAGCTTTTCTATTTATGCGAGCACGAGATGGATCAAATCTTGGGTTGGATCCATCTGAACTCTGACAGCCTGAATACTTAGCTAATCACCTTGGGCACATGTGAACGAAATTATCTCAGTGGTACACAGCCTACATGCGAACCTGTTGGTCAAGGGATCGAACCCCACTTAACGATCGGGGCTGCCAGGCGAGATCGTGTCCGCAGACGTTGATGAGATCGTGTGAAAGTTTTGCAATCTGTCACACGGTTGCCACATACATATTTTGAATAATTATTATGCATTTTTGGTCATTACTATTGTATTATGCAAATTAGAACCCGAACTCCATTATTTTATGTATGAATGTTCATATAGAAACAATCTTCTGAATCTACACTTCTATGATTCAATATCAATATCTAATTGGGTACTAAAGACCCCGTATTACAACTTCTCGTGTGTCTTTCAGGGAGTTGAGAACAAATAACATAATCTAAACATATGTTTTCTTCCTTGCTAGGCTCATCACCATTGAAATATTTCATTTATAATATGTGTTCATCTAAAATATGTGTTATGGCCGATATCTAACATAGTGTTTTATTGCAGCATGCTCATTGAAATTTTCTAAATCATTAAATCTCCATAATTCTCGAAACAACTTGTATATTTTGATCAAGTCCATGCATGATAATGCGAGTGCCAATTGCTCGAGATGGCCTTCTGGCCAATGGATTTATTGTGCAAGTTGTCACAACACTAATGTGTATGTTAATTAAATGTTAGTTAAAGTTTTTGTCATGTATAGCTTATGGAACCGGACGAATGAACAAATGCAACGATTCTCTATTTGATGTTTCTTTCTTTCACATGAACACACTGCTTTCCTACCTGACACTCAATGGAAGAAAAAACATAAAGGATGTTCAATTAGTAATGTGGTCCATGATGTGACCATTACATCAGCATATGCAGTGTAGTCCGAGCTACTATTGCTTGTTGTCATGAGTTTCAGAATCCTAGTTTTTCACACGAATATGCTATGATATGTTGCCCTTTGGTCGGACCATTATAGTTAGGTCCACCATATAACCGATGAATGGGAAGATTCAGTCTCTTTTTTTGGCAAAAACAGTATAACTGAATATGTAGGCCACCATTGATGTTTCCAATTTATTCTTGTTGGAATTCTGAAGAAGACGCATATCTTTTTTTTTTTGGTTCATGCAAGATTTTTCCCTGCAAAGATATTTTTATTGTTAGTTTTTTTTGGTGCATACCATTCATGTATTAAGAGTGTGATAATGCTTCTTTTGGGTTATAAAGTAAGATCGGGCGTGACTTTGGTCTAAAGAACTTTTACTTTAGTTACTGGGCTTTATTAAGAGAGATGCATATACTAATGGGCTTGTTAGGAGGACTGTGAGACGTGTACATGTGTGTCCTTCTTCTTTTTCCTCTTTGTGTTTGCTACTTCCAACTATTTATTCATCCACCTTGTACATGTCGGTAGATAAAATAAAATAAAATAAGTTATTAACAAAAATAAAATAAAATAAGAACAGCGTCAGCGTAATTGTATATTTTTATATAAAAAAAGACTGACGTCATTCCACACTTCTGGCCCCCCTCATGCACGACTTAACAGCAACTTCAGGTGACAGGCCCGTGGCTTGGCCCAGCCACAAGTGTGGTGTGACTGCTTTTTGCCTCGGCAGAGGTATTTAGAACAGCTTTGCGTCGTCGGCAAATCGATGGCCGGATACACGCTATTTAAGCTGCAAAACAAGTTCTATAGCAGGCGGTGTGGTACTATTAATAGAAGAAGCGGAACAGAACGATATAGTCACGAGCTGGCCTGTCGATCGATCGGGTGGATTTTTTCGGCCCACCTGGCTTCTCGGGTGGATTAAAAAATGGGAGCTCCTATATAACGCTCTCTGCGGCAAAGAGTGGGCACGTCGCACAGGCAAGTCTCCGACTGGGCCGTCCCATCAGCTTACGCGTACTGTAGCTTAATAAATAGCTTCAGTGGGGGGTTTCGATCCCAGGATCTCAGGGTATTCACAGCAACCAACTACCGGCAGAGCTAGGGGTCGCCACTGGTCGTATTGCAACGCCAAACCTCAAGAACGAAATAACAGCACAGATTAATTTTTTTTTTGGAATTTTGAAAAGAAATTGTTTTTGAAAAGAAACTGAGTGCTCTGGGAAACGAAACACTTTGCAAATTTGTGTTTTTTTAACTGAAATATTTTCGAAAAATGGACATTTGTTGAACATCATGAACAATTTTTTTGATACGGGCACATTTTCTAAAATTTCAAACAAAATTTGGAAACGTGAACACATGTTGAAACTCCCGAATAAAATTTGAAAACATGAACATTATATGAAATTCGTGAACAAATGTTGGAAAAGGAACATTTTTTAAAATATAAACATTTTTGAGAATATGCAACATTTTTTGCATCTGTGAACACAAATGAAAACTCTAAACAAAATTCGAAAAAAGAACATTACAAACATTTTTTGAATTTATGAACAAATTTGAAAACAGGATTATTATTCGAACTTATGAAGAGTTTTTGAAAGGTGAAAGTTTCTTAAAATACACAAACATATTTTGAAAAATCACAATTTTTTTTGAACTTGTGAACAAATTTGAAATCAAGAACATTATCTAAATACACGAACAATTTTTACGGAAAATTGAACATTTTTAAAATTTATGAACATTGCACGAACAATTTTTGAAAATATAAGCACTTTAAAATTTGGAACATTTTTTAAATGCACGAACAATTTCTGAAATTTCCAAAATAATTTTCGAAAACATGAACTTTTTAAAATAAAAATAATCTTGAAAAAGAAAAGAAACAGAAAAAAAAAATAAAGAAAGAAGAAAAAGAAACAGAAAAAAAGAAAAAATATCGAAAGATACAGAAAACCGGTTCAGGGAACCCTCTAGAAGGTTCCCAAAACCGGTAGGCTAGCTGTGGTAAAATGGGCCGGCCCATTTCTAGCGCTGCAGGGGGTTCGCCTGTGCGTTGCGTCTACAGTTCGATGCAACGAGTGGCGAATGGGACTTTCCTTAGAAAATGGCGAAACCGTCGCTCGCCTTCTCTCCTCGGATCTAGGACAAGCATCACATCGGCTCAAGTTTGTGATGAATCGAGTTACTCGACAACAAAAAAAAGTTGTCATGGATTGCTGCTCCTTGTCCTCGACCTCCCAGCTTCCCATGGTGGCGGATCTGGCAGACGCGACGCGGCGCTGCTGGTGGCGACCATGAACGCCGTGGTGTGGTCGGGAGCGACACTGTAGAAGTTGCCAGGGCTGGCGGCGATGGCGACGGCGCTGTTTGCCACCATCTTCTGCAGGAGGACACAGACACCTGATGGTGGTTGTCAGCATAGAGTGGAGGCAGTGGCGGAGGTAGAGGGTGGCCAGGGTGGGCCATGGCCCACCCTAGGATTTGGAAATTGCTTTTATACCTATAGGAGAAAGGCTAGAAAAATAAAAGAAAAAATAAATACATATTTACAGTTGCACTGCTCGCCCACCCTGGCCCACTGGGCTAGGTCTGCCACTGAGTGGAGGCCGTGGCGTCAGGTCGGCGCCGGTAGGGGATCTCTTCCATCGGACGTGGGAGCCCGCGGGGAGGAGCCGGAAGAGCACGAGACACGTGCCGTGTTCACCGTCTCCTCTTCACGCAAGCAAAGCGATGACATTGTCCTTGGCGCCGAAGTTGCTATGTTGCCCCTGCCGTGCAGGCCTTTCTCCGGCGCCACCATCGGCTCTGGAGCGCGCGACAGTGACCTCTCCTTTGTGGTATCCCTACTGCCGCGCGCGTCTGGAGAATCAGCGCCGCAGGGCTCATGTCGTTCAGCGCGTGCCGACGCCTCAGGTACTTTGTTTGTGCCAGCGGTCGCCTCCCCTGGTGCTACTGGTTGGCGCTCATCCCTCTAGCTACTACTGGCTGGCGCTCATCTCATCTTGCGATGGTGGCGACGAGGACTCTGACTTGAACGACCCTCGAGGAGCGGTGAAGACGTGCACGACGACGATGGCGGCCAACAGCAAGATCATGGTCCCACTGACACGCATCGCCTGGTTGACCACGTCGTCGTCGTCGTAGCCCCTGGTCGGCTCACGCGGGCAGCGTGTGTCCCATCCTGCAGGTAGGGCTGGCGCGAGGATGATTGGGCAACGACGAGCGGCTCCCGGGAGGCATGTTATAAGCGGCATGAGGAGAGCAGCTGGCTGGGTCTTAGCGGCTTGCACGCGACTGTCAGTCATCTGCAGGTCCATGCTCTGCGAGAGAGATGATAGACGAGGGTCCCGAGGGTCGGCCAGAACAACAACAGCGGAACCCTCTACGCGTTCAGAGCCGAAGAGGTACGTCCACCGATAATTACTCCCGCATGGCGTAGCCCCTTGCACACCCCGAGAAGCCACTGGTCGTCGACAAGTCCGAGCCGAGCGCAATCCATGCTACCTCAACAACAATCACACCAAAACCGCCAAGACCGACGAAGCACAACGACGAGGGCGAGCGCAGTCACCGCAAAGGCCATGCTACTTTTGTTTCACATTTCCGGAAAGACCACCTACATGTACCAGCGAGGACACGGGCTCTGCCGCCACCCACACACACTCACCATCATTATGCATGAAGAACGTGAAGCCAAGACGACCACACAGCTCAATCAGAAGTATCCCGTGAAAGTAATTAACCAGAAGCCTTCCAGGCCCTGGGAATCAGGAGATCGCACAATTGTCACAGTCAGCCTGGCCGCACTAGTAGGCCATGGAGCGCACCTTTTTTATTATGGGATCTTGTAATTTTATTTCTCCAATGAGATTAATGAAATACTTGTTTCTTGTATCATATTTCTTTGTGTACTTCGTACACTGGCAGGCCCGCATACTTTTTTCCTTTCCCCGGCGTATGAGAGAAATACACTCCCTCTTCCTTTCTCCCAGAGTCTTCGATATTTTTCTCGTGTTAAACATCGATTAAACCCGTATGCAATTCCCTTTGTCCGGCGATATGTTACTTACCCGAGTTTCGGTCATCGGTATCTCCATACCTAGTTCAATCTCGTTACCGATAAGTCTCTTTACTCGTTCCGTAATACAAGATCTCGTGACTAACTCATTACCACATTGCTTGCAAGCTCTTTACAATGTTGTATTACCGAGAGGGCCCAGAGATATCTCTCCGTCACACAGAGTGACAAATCCTAGTCTCGATCCATACCAACCCAACAAACACCTTCGGAGATACCTGTAGAGCATCTTCATGATCACCCAGTTATGAAGTGATGTTTGATAACACACAAGGTATTCCTTCGGTATCCGGAGTTGCATGATCTCATGGCCTTAGGAATGGATACTTGATAGGAAGAAAGCTGTAGCAATAAACTCAAGTGATACAATCGAATGCTAAGCTTACGGTTGAGTCTTGCCCATCATATCATTCTCCTAAGAGATAAATGCACCATTCGTCACTGAACTCTCGTGAGATGAGCACATTGGTCGCAAAAGTCTCAAAACATGGAAAACGGGTCAGTTTGGTTTGCTATATGAGCAAACGGGTCACTCTCTTCTTTTGAGTCATTGGCGCTGCCCATGTGGCATTGTGAGACAGCGGTGTCTCGGTGTACACTTGCAGAAAACCCCTAGAAAGAAAAACATATTCAGTACCGACCCTCGATAGACCGCACTCCACCCCCCAAACCCCGACCGGGCGACATTAACGGCGGCTGGGTACCCGTCGGCGGCAATGTCAAGGTCATTGGCTGTCTCCATAGGTTGCGGCGGCGGAGAGGATGGCGAGGTAGCCGCCCCTCCTACAATAGCCGCGCTGGCTGACGACGGTGACGAATCTGCAGACACTGGCGGCCGCGGTGTTTGTGGTGAAGCCGTTGTCGGTGTGGTTGATACGGGCGGTCGCGCAGGTGCTGAACTTCTTCCTGGGCGGCGATTTCCCTGGGATGATGCACCCGAGTATGGTAAGATCTTCTCACTGATTCTCTTCCCCTTCCTTTGTGCCTCTCGGCAGTGTTTCCTAGGGTTTCAAAATTGGGGATTTTTTGTTAGATAAGTGGATGAATGTAGGTTTAAAATAGGGGATTTTTGTCAATACAGAGATTAATTTGTAGGTTTTCTTGCAATGCAGGGGATTTCAGTGATTTATTTAGCTTAGTAATACATCACAATGGATGGTTCTGTGGTGTTGGATCGAACTGTGTTTACATGCAGGAATCAGTAGATGTTTTTGATGGCTGTGACAAGGGTACATTCCGTTGTGCTCTGTGGATTGGATGATCAAGCAACTAGGATATGCTTTGCCATCCATGAGATTTCCAGTGTACTAGTTGGATCTTACCAAAATAGTAGTAGATGGTTTGAAGCAGATGAACTTGCAAATGGATGCATTATCTATGGCAGATTCAGCTTGTGCAAGAGGTGGCCACACAATGCATGTTTATATTGATCATGATAATGTTATGGAGAAACAACTTTGGATGATGTTCTTGTGCAACCAGTTGAGCTACCTAAAGTGATAAGTCCTTGCAAGAAAGAATTTCAGTCAGAGGACATACCAGCTAGCAATTGTATGCCTACACATTCAGTGAGCAAATGTTCAACGTGATGTCAGGTGGATATGACGATTTGTGCAACAACAACAGATCCATACCTGCTAGGAGGAACTTGAGTACTGATTTTGTGAAAGAAGAATTTAACATGGAAAAGAAAGGGAAGGAGAATATGTTTCCTGAGGTTTTACAACAAGAAGAAGAATTTGCTGCTATTAGAGAAGAAGAATTAGCTGGTGTGCAAGAAGAAGAATTTGCTGCTATGCAAGAAGAAGATTTTGCTGCTATGCAAGAAGAAGATTTTGCTGACATGGAAGAAGAAGATTATGCTGCTGAGAGTGAAGAGGAAGAGTTTGGCTATGCATCAGACTCAAGTATTGATCCAGATTTTGCAGATTCTGACTATGATTTTGAAGTTGGAGATGGCACTTTATTTGATGAAAATGTTGACACTTCTATCCTTGATGACATAATAGCTCCAACTAGGAAGGTGCTGAAAGAAGATGCAACTGGTGATGATCCAGATGTTGTTGATACAAAGAAATTAGAGCTCCCAGAGAGCGAAGACAGGACAAAATTTGATTTCCCCGCTTTCAACAAGTTGACAGACATGGAAGACCCAACATTTAAACTTGGAATGGTCTTTTCAAACCCTATAGAATTAAGAAATGCTTTGTCCATGTACATAGTGAAGAACAGAGTAAAAATAAAGAAGACAAGGAACAATGCTACCAAAATTGAAGCAAAATGTGTTGAAGGATGCCCTTGGAGAATGATTGTTCTTAAAGATATCAGAGTTGAGTGCATGCTGATAAAGACATATGTTGGATATTATACTTGTGAGAGGGTGTGGGAAGTGAAAGAAATGACAGCTCCATTGCTAGCTAGAAAATTTGTTGAAGATTTCAGAGATGACCCAAAGATGAGTTTGACAACTTTTCAAAACAAAGTTCAGAAGAAGTACAACATGAAGCCAAATAAATTTAAGTTAGCAAGAGCTAGGTTGTCATGTTTGAAAAAGATCAGATGAGATGAAGAGGCCCAATATGGACAACTTTGGGACCATGGACATGAGCTAAGGAGAGCAAACCCAGACACTACTTTCTTCTTGAAAAGGATGGGTGAAACATTGAGCACTTTGTACTTATGTCTGGATGCTTGTAAAACAGGATGGCTACTTGGTTGTAGGCCCACTATTTGTCTTTATGGAACACACAAAAGGACCAAATATGGTGGACAGATATTGACAACAATTGGAGTAGATCCCAATGGCTGCATATACCCAATTGCAATGGCTGTTGTAGAGGTGGAGTGCCAAGCCAGCTGGAAGTGGTTTCTTACTAATTTGAAAAATGACCTAAACATCATTAACACATCAACTATCTCTATAATGAGTGATAAACAGAAAGTGTGATGAAAATAAAAAATTCTTATATGTATGTGATTACAACACTGTAACTTCTGTCTTAACATAACATAGTTGTTGTTTGTTGTGATGTAGGGTTTGATTAGAGCAGTCAGAGAATTGTTCACTAACTCTGAACATAGGTTTTGTGTCAGACATCTCTACCAGAACCTGAACCAGCTTCACAAGGGAGAAACAGTAAAAAATAACTTGTGGGCATGTGCAAGGTCAAGCAACACTACAAGATGGCAGCAAAACATGGACATGTTCAAGGCAGATTGTGCTGAAGCACATGCTTGGTTAGATGAAAAGAAGCCATCTGAGTACTGCAGAGCTTTCTTCAATGATTTTGTCAAGTGTGACATACTTACAAACAATTCATGTGAAGTTTTCAATAAGTAATTATCTTACCTTCTTCTCTTTACTATTGCTTATTAAATGTCTAGTGCTTACTTCTTTTTATGGACCTGCCTACTAATTAGGTGGATATTAATTAAAGCTAGAGAGCTACCTGTCCTATCTATGTTGGAGAACATTGCTTGCAAGATAGGGACAAGATATAACAAAATGCAAAAAGAGGCTCTACAGAAGTGGACTGGTGAGATTTGCCCAAAGATTAGACAAAAAGTTCAGAAAAATGCAGATTAAGCAGCAAACTGCTTTGCTACTGAATATGGAAAATCAACTTTCAATGTTCTGAGCAATGGTGTGAGCTAAACATGAGATCTTGCACTTACAGAAGATGGCAACTTACTGGCATTCCATGCAACCATGCAATAGCTTGTTGTAGGCATGAGAGAATTAAACCTGAACAGATGGTATGTAGCAGCTATTCTCTAAATGCTTTCGTTCAAGCTTATGGTCCTGTGGTGAAGCCAGTTAGAGATAATTCAGAATGGGAGCATGTTAATGGCCCAGTAGTCAAACCTCCATTTTATGAGAAGGTTGTTGGTAGCCCCTCAAGCAAAAAAAGAAGGAAAGATCCTCAAGAAAATGAGGATTGTACAAAGCTGAGCAAACATGGGGTGACTATTCATTGTGGATATTGTGGAAATGTAGGCCATAATAGGAAAGGATGCCCTAGATTGAAAAAGATTGCAAGGGCAGAAGCAGTACAAGCAGCAGCAGCATTATACGTCTCCAACGTATCTATAATTTTTGATTCTTCCATGCTATTATATTACCTGTTTTGTATGCTTATGGACTTTACTCTACACTTTTATATCATTTTTGGGACTAACCTACTAACCGGAGGCCCAACCCAAATTGCTGTTTTTTGCCTAATTCAGTGTTCCGAAGGAAAGGAATATCAAACGGAGTCCAAACGGAATGAAACCTTCAGGAGCGATCTTTTTATAACAAACACAATCCAGGAGACTTGGAGTGGACGTCAAGAAGCAAACGAGGCGGCCACGAGGGTGCCCTGCGCGCCCAGTAAGGGTGGGCGCGCCCCCACCCTCGTGGGCCCCTCGAGCATCCACCGACCTACTTCTTCCTCCTATATATATCCATGGACCCGAAAAACATCCAGGAGCACCACGAAAAACTATTTCCACCGCTGCAACCTTCTGTATCCGCGAGATCCCATCTTGGAGCCTCCGCCGGCACTCCGCCGGAGGGGGAATCGACCATGGAGGCCCTCTCCATCATCACCAAAGCCTCTCCGATGAGTTGTGAGTAGTTTACCACAGACCTTCGGGTCCATAGTTATTAGCTAGATGGCTTCTTCTCTCTCTTTGATTCTCAATACAAAGTTCTCCTTCCTCTTCTTGGAGATCTCTTTGATGTAACTCTTTTTACGGTGTGTTTGTCGAGATCCGATGAATTGTGGGTTTATTATCAAGTTTATCTATGAGAAATATTTGAATCTCCTCTGAATTCTTTTATGTATGATTGGTTATCTTTGCAAGTCTCTTCGAATTATCAGTTTGGTTTGGCCTACTAGATTGATCTTTCTTGAAGTGGGAGAAGTGCTTAGCTTTTGGTTCAATATTGCGGTGTCCTTTCCCAGTGACAGAAGGGGCAGCAAGGCACATATTGTATTGTTGCCATCGAGGATAAAAAGATGGGGTTTATATCATATTGCATGAGTTTATCCCTCTACATCATGTCATCTTGCTTAATGCGTTACTCTGTTCTTATGAACTTAATACTCTAGATGCAGGCAGGAGTCGTTCAATGTGTGGAGTAATGGTAGTAGATGCAGAATCGTTTCGGTCTACTTGTTGCGGACGTGATGCCTATATACATGATCATGCCTAGATAATCTCATAACTATGCACTTTTCTATCAATTGCTCGACAGTAATTTGTTCACCCACCGTAATATTTACGCTATCTTGAGAGAAGCCACTAGTGAAACCTATAGCCCCCGGGTCTATCTTTTATCTTATAAGTTTTGCATCTACTTTTATTTTCCAATCTATATCATAAAAATACCAAAAATATTTATCTTATCATATTATCTCTATCATATCTCACTTCCGCAAGTTTCCATGAAGGGATTGACAACCCCTTTGTCGCGTTTGTTGTGAGGTTCTTGTTTGTTTGTGTAGGCGCGTGGGACTTGTGAGGATCCTCCTACCGGATTGATACCTTGGTTCTCAAAAACTGAGGGAAATAATTACGCTACTTTGCTGCATCACCCTCTCCTCTTCAAGGAAAAAAATGAACGCATGCTCAAGAGGTAGCAAGAAGGATTTCTGGCGCCGTTGCCGGGGAGGTCTTCACTCAAGTCAAGACATACCAAGTACCCATCACAAACTCATCTCCCTAGCATTACATTATTTGCCATTTGCCTCTCGTTTTCCTCTCCCCCACTTCACCCTTGCTGTTTTATTCGCCCTCTCTTTCCTGTTCTCCTCTCTCTCTCTTTCGCTTGCCTTTTTGTGTGCTTGTGTGTTGGATTGGTTGTCACGATGGCGCGAGATAATACTAAATTGTGTGACTTTTCCAATACCAATAATAATGATTTCCTTAGCACTCCGATTGCTCCTCTTAATGATGATGAAACTTGTGAAATCAATGCTGCTTTGTTGAATCTTGTTATGAAAGATCAATTCTCCGGCCTTCCTAGTGAAGATGCCGCTACTCATCTAAACAATTTTGTTGATTTGTGTGATATGCAAAAGAAGAAAGATACGGATAATGATATCGTTAAATTGAAGTTGTTTCCGTTTTCACTTAGAGATCGCGCTAAAACTTGGTTTTCTTCTTTGCCTAAAAATAGTATTGATTCTTGGAATAAGTGCAAAGATGCTTTTATCTCTAAATATTTTCCTCCGGCTAAGATCATCTCTCTTAGAAACAATATTATGAATTTTAAACAACTTTATCATGAGCATGTTGCCCAATCTTGGGAAAGAATGAAATTAATGTTTCGCAATTGCCCTACTCATGGTTTGAATTTATGGATGATCATACAAAACTTTTATGCCAGATTGAATTTTACTTCTAGAAATCTTTTAGATTCGGCCACGGGAGGCACTTTTATGGAAATCACTTTAGGAGAAGCTACAAAACTCCTTGATAATATTATGGTTAATTATTCTAAATGGCACACCGAAAGATCTACTAGTAAAAAAGTTCATGCTATATAAGAAATTAATGTTTTGAGTGGAAAGATGGATGAACTTTTGAAATTGTTTGCTACTAAGAGTGCTCCTATTGATCTCAATGATATGCCTTTGTCTACTTTGATTGAGAAGAATAATGAATCTATGGATGTGAATTTTGTTGGTAGGAATAATTTTGGTAACAACGCTTATAGAGGAAACTTTAATCCTAGGCCGTTCCCTAGTAATTCCTCTAATAATTATGGTAATTCCTACAACAAATCTTATGGAAATTTTAATAAGATGCCCTCTGATTTTGATATTAGTGTTAAAAAATTTATGAATTATCAAAAGAATTTCAATGCTTTGCTTGAAGAAAAATCGCTTAAAGTTGATGAATTGGCTAGGAACGTTGATAAACTTTCTCTTGATGTTGATTCTTTGAAACTTAGATCTATTCCTCCTAAGCATGATATCAATGAGTCTCTCAAAGCTACGAGAATTTCCATTGATGAGTGCAAAGAAAGAACCACTAGGTTGCGTGCTAAGAAAGATTGCTTTGTAAGAGCGTGTTCTTCTAGTTTTCATGAAAATAATGATGAAGATCTAAAAGTTATTGATGTGTCCCCTATTAAATCTTTGTTTTACAATATGAATCTTGATAATGATGGGACTGGAGATGAATAAACTTTAGTTAAAAAGCGTTCCGATGATTTGGAGTATTTTGATCTTGATGCTAAAATTGGTAAAAGTGGGATTGGAGAGATTAAAACTTTGCATAGTAATGAACCCACTACTTTGTATTTCAAGGAATTTAATTATGATAATTGTTCTTTAATAGATTGTATTTCCTTGTTGCAATCCGTGTTGAATTCTCCTCATGCTTATAGCCAAAATAAAGCTTTTACTAAACATATCGTTGATGCTTTAATGCAATCTTATGAGGAAAAACTTAATTTGGAAGTTTCTATACCTAGAAAACTTTATGATGAGTGGGAACCTACAATAAAAATTAAAATAAAAGATCATGAATGCTATGCTTTGTGTGATTTGCGTGCTATTATTTCCACGTTTCCAAAAACTTTATGTGATATACTTGGTTTCCATGAATTTGATGATTGCTCTTTAAATTTGCACCTTGCGGATTCCATGATTAAGAAACCTGTGGGAAGGATTAATGATGTTCTTATTGTTGCAAATATGAATTATGTGCCCGTAGATTTTATCGTTCTTGATATTGATTGCAATCTTTTGTGTCCTATTATTCTTGGTAGACCTTTCCTTAGAACGATTGGTGCAATTATTGATATGAAGGAAGGAAATATTAGATTCCAATTTCCGTTAAGGAAAGGCATGGAACACTTTCCTAGAAAGAAAATTAAATTACCTTATGAATCTATTATGCGAGCCACTTATGAATTGAATGCCAAAGATGGCAATACTTAGATCTATTCTCACTTTTATGCCTAGCTAGGGGCGTTAAACGATATCGCTTGTTGGGAGGCAACCCAATTTTATTTTTGTTCCTTGATTTTAGTTCCTTCTTCGTAATAAATCATTCACCTCGCCTCTGTTTAGTTGTGTTTTCTGTTTTAATTAGTATTTGTGCCAAGTAGAACCTATAGGATAACTTACGGTGCTAGTTAATTTGATTGTGCAGAAAAACAGAAACTTTGCGCTCACGAGCAACAATTCAATAAATCACAGAAACGTAATTTTGCGTTGATTCTTTTTTTTGTAGATCAATAGACAAATTTCCTAGGACGTCCTATTTTGGTAGGACTTTTGGAGTTTCAGAAGTATTCAGAAGTTAGAGATTGCTACAGACTTTTCTGTTTTTGACAGATTCTGTTTTTCGTGTGTTGTTTGCTTATTTTGATGAATCTATGGCTAGTATCGGGGGGTATGAACCGTAGAGAAGTTGGAATAAAGTAGATTTAACACCAATATAAAGAAAGAATGATTTCATTACAGTACCTTATGTGGTGGTTTTTCTTTCTTGCACTAACACAGCTTATGAGAATTCCTGTTGAGTTTTGTGTTGTGAAGTTTTCAAGTTTTGGGTAAAGATTTGATGGACTATGGAATAAGGAGTGGCAAAAGCCTAAGCTTGGGGATGCCCATGGCACCCCAAGATATTCAAGGACAACCAAAAGCCTAAGCTTGAGGATGCCCCGGAAGGCATCCCCTCTTTCGTCTTCGTCTATCGGTAACTTTACTTGGAGCTATATTTTTATTTACCACATGATATGTGTTTTGCTTGGAGCGTCTTGTATGATATGAGTCTTTGATTTTTAGTTTACCACAATCATCCTTGCTGTACACACCTTTTGGGAGATACCCACATGATTTAGAATTTATTAGAATACTCTATGTGCTTCACTTATATCTTTTGAGCTAGATAGTTTTGCTCTATGTGCTTCACTTATTTTTTCTAGAGCACGGCGGTGGCTTTATTTTGAAGAAATTGTTGATCTCTCATGCTTCACTTATATTATTTTTAGAGTCTTTCAGAACAGCATGGTATTTGATATGGTTATAAATTTGGTCCTAGAATGATGAGCATCCTAGTTGGGTATAATAAAAACTATCATAGAAAGTGCATTAAAAACTATGATCAATTTGATGCTTGATAATTGTTTTGAGATATAAAGGTGGTAATGTTAGAGTCATGATAGTTGGGTAATTATGAAATTGAGAAATACTTGTGTTGAAGTTGGCAAGTCCCGTAGCATGCACGTATGGTAAAAGTTATGTAACAAATTTGTAGCATGAGGTGCTCTTTGAGTGCTTTCCTTATGAGTGGCAGTCGGGGACGAGTGATGGTCTTTTCCTACCAATCTATCCCTCTAGGGGCATGCGTAGTAGTACTTTGCTTTGAGGGCTAATAATTTTTTGCAATAAGTATATGAGTTCTTTATGACTAATGTGAGTCCATGGATATACGCACACTTACCCTTCATTTTGCTAGCCTCTATTATGCCGCGCAACCTTCGCGGGTATCATGAACCCATTATTTACCTTCCTCAAAACAGCCACCATACCTACCTATTATGGAATTTCCATAGCCATTCCGATATATTATTGCCATGCAACTTTCCACCGTTCCGTTTATTATGATACACTCCATCATTGTCATATTGCTCTTTGCATGATCATGTAGTTGACGTCGTATTTGTGGCAAGGCCACCTTCATAATTTCATACATGTCACTCTTGATTCATTGCATATCCCTGTACACCGCCGGAGGCATTCACATAGAGTCATATTTTGTTCTAAGTATTGAGTTGTAATTCTTGAGTTTTAAATCAATAAAATTGTGATGATCTTCATTATTAGAGCATTGTCCCAAGTGAGGAAAGGATGATGAAGACTATGATTCCCCCACAAGTCGGGATGAGACTTCGGACATTATAATAATAAAAGAGGCCAAAAGAAGCCCATACAAAAAAGAGGCCAAAGCCCACCAAAAAAATGAGAGAAAAAGAGAGAAGGGACACTGTTACTATCCTTTTACCACACTTGTGCTTCAAAGTAGCACCATGATCTTCATGATGGAGACTCTCCTATGTTGTCACTTTCATATACTAGTGGGAATTTTCAATTATAGAACTTGGCTTGCATATTCCAATGATGGGCTTCCTCAAAACGCCCTAGGTCTTCATGAGCAAGCAAGTTGGATGCACACCCACTTAGTTTCTTTTGTTGAGCTTTCATATATTTATAGCTCTAGTGCATCCTTTGCATGGCAATCCCTACTCACTCACATTGATATCTATTAATGGGCATCTCCATAGCCCGTTGATACGCCTAGTTGATGTGAGACTATCTTCTCCCTCCTTGTCTTCATAACCACCACCATATACCACATATAGTGCTATGTCCATGGCTTGCGCTCATGTATTCCGTAAGAGTTGAAAAGGCTGAAGTGCATTAAAAAGTATGAACCAATTGCTCGGCTCATCATCGGGGTTATGGATAAGGGGAGTATTTTGTGTTATGAAAATGAAGCATGGCCTAACTATATGATTTTGTAGGGATAAGCTTTCTTTGGCTATGCAATTTTGATAGGACATGATTATTTGTTAGTATGCTTCAAGTATTACTATTTTTATGTTTTATAACTTTTATCTTGAATCATTTGGATCTGAACAATCATGCCACAATAAAGAGAATTACATTGAGAATTATGCTAGGTAGCATTCCACATCAAAAATTCTGTTTTTATCATTTACCCACTCGAGGACGAGCAGGAATTAAGCTTGGGGATGCTTGGTACGTCTCCAACGTATCTATAATTTTTGATTGTTCCATGCTATTATATTACCTGTTTTGGATGTTTATGGACTTTACTCTACACTTTTATATCATTTTTAGGACTAACCTACTAACCGGAGGCCCAACCCGAATTGCTATTTTTTTTGCCTATTTCAGTGTTTCGAAGGAAAGGAATATCGAACGGAGTCCAAACGGAATGAAACCTTCAGGAGCGATCTTTTTGGAACAAACGCAATCCAGGAGACTTGGGGTGGAAGTCAAGAAGCGAACGAGGCGGCCACGAGGGAGCCCGACGGGCCCAGTAAGGGTGGGCGCGCCCCCACCCTCGTGGGCCCCTCGAGCGTCCACCGACCTACTTCTTCCTCCTGTATATATCCACGGACCCCAAAAACATCCAGGAGCACCACGAAAAACTATTTCCACCGCCGTAACCTTCTGTATCCGTGAGATCCCATCTTGGAGCCTTAGCCGGCGCTCCGCCGGAGGGGGAATCAACCACGGAGGGCCTCTCCATCATCACCAAGGCCTCTCCGAGGAGTTGTGAGTAGTTTACCACAGACCTTCGGGTCCATAGTTATTAGCTAGATGGCTTCTTCTCTCTCTTTGATTCTCAATACAAAGTTCTCCTTCCTCTTCTTGAAGATCTATTTGATGTAACTCTTTTTGCGGTGTGTTTGTCGAGATCCGATGAATTGTGGGTTTATGATCAAGTTTATCTATGAGAAATATTTGAATCTCCTCTGAATTCTTTTATGTATGATTGGTTATCTTTGCAAGTCTCTTTGAATTATCAGTTTGGTTTGGCCTACTAGATTGATCTTTCTTGCAATGGGAGAAGTGCTTAGCTTTGGGTTCAATCTTGCGTTGTCCTTTCCCAGTGCCAGCAGGGGCAGCAAGGAACGTATTGTATTGTTGCCAGCGAGGATAAAAAGATGGGGTTTATATCATATTGCATGAGTTTATCCCTCTACATCATGCCATCTTGCTTAATGCATTACTCTACTCTTATGAACCTAATACTCTAGATGCAGGCAGGAGTCGGTCGATGTTTGGAGTAATAGTAGTAGATGTAGAATCGTTTCGGTCTACTTGTTGCGGACGTGATGCCTATATACATGATCATGCCTAGACAATCTCATAACTATGCACTTTTCTATCAATTGCTCGACAGTAATTTGTTCACCCACCGTAATACTTACGCTATCTTGAGAGACGCCACTGATAACCCGCAAGTATAGGGGATCGCAACAGTTTTCGAGGGTAGAGTATTCAACCCAAATTTATTGATTCGACACAAGGGGAGCCAAAGAATATTCTCAAGTATTAGCGTTGAGTTGTCAATTCAATCACACCTGGATAACTTAGTATCTGCAACAAGATATTTAGTAGCAAAGTAGTATGGAAGTAACGGTAATAGTAGCAAAAGTAACGGTAGTGGTTTTGTAGTAATGGTAACAGTGGCAACGGCAAAGTAACTAAGCATAGCACAATATGTGAAAAGCTCGTAGGCATTGGATCAGTGATGGATAATTATGTTGGATGCGATTCCTCATGTAATAGTTATAACATAGGGTGACACAGAACTAGCTCCAGTTCATCAATGAAATGTAGGCATGTATTCCGAATATAGTCATACGTGCTTATGGAAAAGAACTTGCATGGCATCTTTTGTCCTACCCTCCCGTGGCAGCGGGGTCCTAATGGAAACTAAGGGATATTAAGGCCTCCTTTTAATAGAGAACCAGACCAAAGCATTAACACTTAATGAATACATGAACTCCTCAAACTATGGTCATCACCGGTAAGTATCCCGATTATTGTCACTTCGGGGTTAACGGATCATAACACATCATAGGTGACTATAGACTTGCAAGACAGGATCAAGAACTCACATATATTCATGAAAACATAATAGGTTCAGATCTGAAATCATGGCACTCGGGCCCTAGTGACAAGCATTAAGCATGGCAAAGTCATAGCAACATCAATCTCAGAACATAGTGGATACTAGGGATCAAACCCTAAGAAAACTAACTTAATTACATGGTAAATCTCATCCCACCCATCACTGTCCAGCAAGCCTATGATGGAATTACTAACGCACGGCAGTGAGCATCATGAAATTGGTGATGGAGGATGGTTGATGATGATGACAACGATGGATTCCCCTCTTCGGAGCCCCGAACGGACTCCAGATCAGCCCTCCCGAGAGGTTTTAGGGCTTGGCGGCTGCTCTGTATCGTAAAACGCGATGAATCCTTCTTCACTTATTTTTTTCTCCGCAAAAGCAAATATATGGAGTTGGAGTTGAGGTTGATGGACGTCTGGGGGGCCCACGAGGCAGGGGGCGCGCCCTAGGGGAGGGGGCGCTCCCCCCACCCTCGTGACCAGGGTGTGGGCCCGCTAATGCTAATTCTTTCGCCAGTATTTTTTATTAATTCTAAAAAGTTGCTCCGTGGATTTGCAGGTCATTCTAAGAACTTTTATTTCTGCACAAAAATAACAGTATGGCAGTTCTGCTGAAAACAGCGTTAGTCCGGGTTAGTTCCATTCAAATCATGCAAGTTAGAGTCGAAAACAAGGGTAAAAGTGTTTGGAAAAGTAGATACGATGGAGATGTATCAACTCCCCCAAGCTTAAACCTTTGCTTGTCCTCAAGCAATTCAGTTGATAAACTGCAAGTGATAAAGAAAAACTTTTACAAACTCTGTTTGCTCTTGTTGTTGTAAATATGTAAAGCTAGCATTCAAGTTTTCAGCAAAGATTATGACTAACCACATTCACAATAACACGTAGGTCTCATGTTTACTCATATCAATGGCATAATCAACTAGCGAGCAATAATAATAAAACTCGGATGACAACACTTTCTCAAAACAACCATAATATGATATAACAAGATGGTATCTCGCAAGCTGATAACCCACAAGTATAGGGGATCGCAACAGGTTTTGAGGGTAGAGTATTCAACCCAAATTTATTGATTCGACACAAGGGGAGCCAATGAATATTCTCAAGTATTAGCAGTTGAGTTGTCAATTCAACCACACCTGGATAACTTAGTATCTGCAGCAAAGTATTTAGTAGCAAAGTAGTATGATAGTTATGGTAACAATGACAAAAGTGAAGATAGCAGTTTTGTAGTAATTGTAACAGTAGCAACGGTAAAGTAAATAAGCAAAGCATAATATGTCAAAAGCTCGTAGGCATTGGATCAGTGATGGATAATTATTTTGGATGCAATTCATCATGTAATAGTTATAACATAGGGTGACACAGAACTAGCTCCAGTTCATCAATGTAATGTAGGCATGTATTCCGAATATAGTCATACGTGCTTATGGAATAGAACTTGCATGACATCTTTTGTCCTACCCTCCCGTGGCAGCGGGGTCCTATTGGAAACTAAGGGATATTAAGGCCTCCTTTTAATAGAGTACCAGACGAAAGCATTAACACATAGTGAATACATGAACTCCTCAAACTACGGTCATCACCGAGAAGTATCCCGATTATTGTCACTTCGGGGTTGTCGGATCATAACACATAATAGGTGACTATAGACTTGCAAGATAGGATCAAGAACTCACATATATTCATGAAAATATAATAGGTTCAGATCTGTAATCATGGAACTGGGGCCCTAGTGACAAGCATTAATGAAAGTGCAACTATCCCTAGGTGGTTTTGGTAATTCCTAACAACATATAGCTCATTGAGCTAACATTATTTCAAGATAAATATTTCAGGAAAAGCTCAATGAATGGCATGGCATGGATGAGAAAAGTGGACCCCTCAAAATACTAAGGATAAAATGATTGGCTCAAGCTTCAAGCTCAAGACTCTACATTTTATATTTTAGTGATCCATGATCACATTGAGTCTATAGGAAAAGCCAATACTATCAAGGAGGGATGAGGTGTTGCTTAATGAGGTTCTTGCTTCATAGTGCTCAGTGATAAGCTCCAAAAACCTCAACTACTTTCCCACATCCACATATGACCTAAACCTAAAGTCTAACTCGGCCCCACCGATTCTTTCTATCCGGCGCCACCGAGTTCAGATGTCATAGCCACTGCCATAAACCCTAGGCAAATCGATCTCACCGAGATGGGATTGTAATCTGTCTGCTTCCCTTCATAACGTTTCGGTACCACCGAGATTGCAATGTAAACTCTTTGTTTCCCTTCCATAACATTTCGGTCCCAACGAAATGAGCGAACCGGTCCCACCGAGTTTACCTGACCAACTCTCTGGTTAGCATATTACCAAAATCGGTCTTACCGAGTTTGTGTAATCGGTCTCGCCAAGATTACGTTATGCCCTAACCCTAACCATATCGGTTCAACTGAGTTGCATGTCGGTCCCACCGAAAACCCTAACGGTCACTAGGTTTACTGAATCGGTCAGACCGAGTTTCTCAATTCGGTCCCACCGAGATTGGTAAATTGTGTGTAATGGTTAGATTTTGTGTGGAGGCTATATATACCCCTCCAGCTCCTCTTCATTCGTGGAGAGAGCCATCAGAACAAACCTACACTTCCAACTTACATTTTCTGAGAGAGAACCACCTACTCATGTGTTGAGACCAAGATATTCCATTCCTACCATATGAATCTTGATCTCTAGCCTTCCCCAAGTTGCTTTCCACTCAAATCTTCTTTCCACCAAATCCAAATCCTGTGAGAGATAGTTGAGTGTTGGGGAGACTATCATTTGAAGCACAAGAGCAAGGAGTTCATTATTAACACACCATTTGTTATTGGTGTCTCCTAGATTGGCTAGGTGTCACTTGAGAGCCTCCGACAAGATTGTGGAGTTGAACCAAGGAGTTTGTAAGGGCAAGGAGATCGCAACTTCGTGAAGATCTACCGCTAGTGAGTCAAGTCCTTCGTGGGTGACGGCCATGGTGGGATAGACAAGGTTGCTTCTTCGTGGACCCTTCTTGGGTGGAGCCCTCCGTGGACTTGTGCAGCCGTTACCCTTCGTGGGTTGAAGTCTCCATCAACGTGGATGCACGATAGCACCACCTATCGGAACCACGGCTCAAAAATCACCGTGTCTCCAAATTGCGTTTGAATTCTCCAAACCCTTCCCTTTACATTCTTGCAAGTTGCATGCTTTATTTTCCGCTACTCATATACTATTTGCATGCTTGCTTGAATTGTGTTAAGATTGCTTGACTTGTGCTAAGTTTGCTAAAATCTGCCGAAGACTAAAATTGGGAAAAGCCATAGCTTTTATTTGGTCAAGTAGTCTAATCACCCCCCCTCTAGACATACTTCCGATCCTACAAGTTGTATCAGAGCCTTGGTCTCCACTTGCTTTGATTTCCATAGCTTTTGGTGGTCATAGCCTTGGTTTCACAATCTAGGAGAGTATGGCGTCTAGCGAGGGAAACTACCACCGTAGAGGTCCTTACTTTGATGGTACTAATTTTGCTAGTTGGAAGGATAAGATGAAAATGCATATTCTTGGACATAACCCCGCCGTTTGGGCTATTGTGTGTATTGGCTTGCAAGGTGAATTCTTTGATGGGAGAGAACCGAACCGTGAAGCTAGCGCGGAAGAGTTGAAGATGCTGCAATACAACGCTCAAGCTTGTGATATCCTCTTAAACGGATTGTGCCCCGAAGAATTCAACAAAATCAGCCGTCTTGAGAATGCAAAGGAAATTTGCGACACTTTGATTGACATGCACGAAGGTACCGACTCCGTCAAGGAATCCAAGTTGGATGTGCTTCAAAGTCAACTTGACAAGTTCAAGATGAAGGATGGTGAAGGTGTCGCTGAAATGTACTCTAGGCTTGCTCTCATCACAAATGATATTGCCAGCTTAGGAAGTGAAGAGATGACCAACAAATTCATCATCAAGAAGATCCTAAGAGCCTTGGATGGAAAATATGATACCGTGTGCACATTGATCCAAATGATGCCCAATTACAAGAATCTCAAGCCAACGGAGGTCATTGGAAGACTTGTTGCTCATGAGATGTCACTTAAGGATAAGGAGGAACTGCACAACAAGTCAAGTGGTGCCTACAAAGCCCCATGTGAAGCTCCCACATCATCAAGTGAGAAACAAACCTTCAATGAAGAATTGAGCCTAATGGTGAAGAACTTCAACAAATTCCACAAGAGTAGAAGCAAGGAAAGAAGTTCCAAGCCAAGGTCCTACAATGATAAAAGATCTTCTAGTCGAGAGCGCAATTGCTACAACTGTGGAAGACCCGGACACTACTCCAATGAGTGTACGGCTCCCTACAAAAGAAGAGAAGAATCACCTAAGAGGAGAAGTAAAAGAGAAGAATCACCGCCAAGAGAGAGAAGGAGTAGAGATGATCGTTATTAATGGAGAACATCCCGGAGAAGCAAGGATTCGGAAAGGAAGGACAAGTCATCAAGGAGCTACACAAAACGAAGACATCAAGCTCATGTTGGTGAATGAGTGTCCGGTTCCGACTCCGAACATCACTTCGAGAGAAGCTATCACTCCGACTCCGAACATACTCAAGATGAAGGTGTTGCCGGTCTAGCACTTGTGTCAACCAACTCATACGACATATTTGATTCACCAAATGAGGCACTTGGAAGATGCTTCATGGCTAAAGGCCCAAAGGTAACACACCCCGAGTATGTTGATTTCAATAGTGATGAAGATGACTTGCTAGGTGATGATGATTTACTTATTGACAACTCTAGTGATGAATACTATGATGAAACGTCAATTAATCATGCTAATCAAGATAAAATGAATGACGATGATAAATACAAGATTGAGCTCCTAACTAAAGAACTAAACACTCTTAAGTTAGCTCATGAAACTATCTTAGGGGATCATCGAGAACTTTTAAGGACTCATGAGAAGTTACGCTTTGAAAAGCTCAACCTTGAGCAAGAACATGAGTTCTTAAAAGCAATCAATGATGATATTTGCAAGAAAAGTTCTTCTTACATTGCCAAGCATTTACTCTTATCTACTTACATGCCTCAAGTCAAGTCTAGTAACAAGAACAAGAAGGATTCTTCCTCTAGTAGTAACAATAATCATGTTAAATCCGATGTTGTTGCTTCTAGTAGTTCTCTTGATTCCACTAATGATTCTCTTAGCCAAGTTACACTGGAGCAAGAAAATAGCTTATTGAAGGGAATTATAGAGAAAGGTGTTTACAAGAGCCTTGCCGGGAGTAAGCAATTCGAGGAAATTGTACGCAAGCAAGGAAGGCACCGGAAGAACCAAGGTGTTGGTTTTGAACGGAAGTTCAATGCCAATGGAGTTGAGTGGGAAGAAGATCAATACCCCAAGACGAAGTTTGTTCCACAACAAGATAAGTATGATCCTACTTCCTTCAAAGGGACACAAGCTCAAGATGCTCTTCACCACAAGACCACAAGCAAAAAGGCAAGGATGAGCTTCAAGAGGAGATTGATGCATTTGAAGAAGCTCCCAAGGCCTTGGTCAAGTGGGTTCCCAAGACTACGTCAAGTTCTACTTCATCAAGTATGACTACAACTCCAAGGATTCCCATCAATATGGTGTGGATCCCGAAGAAGAAGAACTAGAGAGTTCTTGAGGGTGACTCCGCCAACATACTTCATCCATATCATTTTGGCAAGGACAAGTGCAATCAACTTCCACATTTTGCACTAGTTATGGAGTCACAAACCCTCTTGTTGGTAAGACAAGGGACAAGGTAACCTAATGCCTTCATAGACATCATTTTGTGTGTGCATCACTCTATGTCTATGGATATCCTTGTTTGTTCCTTGTGGGACTAACCCGTGTAGGTATTGAAAGTGCAACTCACTCCAAAGGATTGCTCCAAAAGATCTACATCAACATTGAGCATCCACATCTTCAGCACCTACATTAAGTCATCATCGACAAAACCCAAGGTTAGTTCATCCCTCTAAGGGGGGATCTCACATCTAGGGGGAGCTTTACTCTAAGAATTGAGTTAAAGCAACTCTAATGGTGTGTACACATCAATGCATTATGTAAAAGTGGTAACCCCACTTGAGCTTAAACGATGGGTGTGTTTGGTTGCAGGCACCAACCGGAATGTCACGGGTCGGACCCGTTCCTAGACCCCGTTCTAGCGTTTGGTACAAAGATGAAATAGTAACCAACTGGTTCCCACGGACCGAATATACCTCCTAGATGCGGAACGTGCTCGTACCTCCAAATCGAGCGGACCGCATGGAACCGGTCGTTCTCCGCGCACTCCCGCAACTCTGCCCCTCTTCCTCTCTAGACACGACCGGCGGCAGGTAGCAACAGGCGGCGCTGGATTGAGGACACCTAGCGACGGCGACGGATGGAGGCGAGCGGCTACGGATGGCGGCAAGCGGCGCTGCAGATCCGTACTAGAGATGTACGCGCAGCTCCTGTGCGGCCTTGTTCACCGCGAGATGGCCGCGCTGGATGGCGGCGAGCGATGACGTCGATCTGTAGTACGCGCAGCTGTGCGGCCTGGTGCACGGCACGGACGTGCTCCGCATCGACGTGGTCTTCGCGGCCAGGTTTGTCCGTCTTCTATCGGCGCCCAGCGAGCTTCCCATCAAGTGCGCCGGCGATTGGGGGTCAGGGCTCCTACGCATGGGCCTGTACTGGCGGCCTGCGAGCTCCCATCCAGTTCAGCCTTTGTTTTTCTTGTTGAGATTAGCCTTTTGACTGAAATCCAATTCAGTGTGTGCACCGCTCTTATTTGTTTCAGCGTCATCTTGGCCATAGTGTGTGCCAATGCACTAAGTGGTTTTTGATTGACTGAAATCCTGTTCAATGTTTAATATATTGTACATAATCACAAGCAAACAAGTGGAGAGATGAACAAATCTATTCCATTCCATCTCTGAAACCAAACACGAAAATGTAACCATTCCGTTCCTTAGAATTGTCTATACCAAACACAAGGACGGAACCGACCCATTCTAGTGGAATGGAACCATGACATGCCATTCCACTTCGTTCCCGAACCAAACACACCCGATGAGTATGACCTATGATCAAATGTTCTCATTTGACTCCTAAGTCAATATACTCATATATAGATGACCTAGTCATCGCCAATTGCTTGATAGATGCTAGAATTGGTTGTGCATGCTTTGCCACATATTTCATTTGTCATTTTATTGTGTGAGCATGTTGGTTGCATATTTCACTCATTCGAGGACATCCACTTGTAGTTTTTCTTGGTTGGTTTTTTTTCTTTTGCCAAGTGGATGGACAAGAATGCCTAAGAACCTTCTCTAGCTATCTATGCTTTTCTTGTCTCAAACTCTATTCATGCTACATCACAAAATTTGGTCAAGTCAGATTCGAACCACTCTTTATGAGGAGCACTCGGAGTCCCCGATTCGGCATGGACTTAAACTTCCAAAACTTCTTTGTGTGTTTTGGTCTGACCGATTCTTCCATTTCGGTCATACCGAGATCACTAAGTCGATCTAGGTTTTCAATCTCGGTGCAACCGATTTGAACATTTCGGTCCCACCAAGTTGCAGTAACTGCTTGCAGTAATGCATCTCGGTGCCACTGAGTTGTTCCACTCGGTCACACCGACAGGGTCGGGCTATATATACCCACGGGCAAAATTTTGGAAATTTTCTCTGAACACTTTCGCCCGCGCTCAGCCCGCTCTGCCTCCAGGGTCTCCGGATCGTCCTCCTCGTCGCCAGCCGCCTCCCGCCACTGGTCTCCGCCGCCGGCAACGGGAGTCAACTCCGCCGTTGCCGCCGTAGCAAGTCCATCGCCGAACTAGGGTATGGACTTGATCACTGTGCTATCCCTATCTGATTCCTAGCACACATTGTGTTCCCCATGAATCTTGCCACGATTGAAACTATCTTATCTAGTCAAAATGCTCCGTAGATTAGGTTTGGATTGAAAATTTAGGGTTAGGTTTCCGCCGAAACCATCTCGGACCCACCGAGTTGTAGAAATCGGTTCCACCAATTTGGCCAAGGCCATTGCACATGTGATTCTCGGTCTGACCGAGAATTGCAAATCGGTGTGACCGAGTTTAGGACTTTGTGAAACCCTAGCAGTCTCGGTGCCACCGAACTGTGACTCGGTCTGACCGAGTTCACTAGTTTAGGTTCCTAAAGCTGCTTCGGTATCACCGAGTTTACAAATTAGTAGATCCGAAATGCTTTCTATGGAAAACTAAAACTAAGTTTTTAACTCAATATTTTGCAAAAACCTCTATATTTTGTGATGCTCATCCCCTCTCTCTCATCTATATCTATTCATAGGGTCAGCTGTTAGTGTTTGCAACCTGTCTGATCAGAGTGACAGCCAGAACAGGGAAGAGGAGCAGGTTCCTATGAGTGAGGGCACTAGTCCCTCTAGTTCCTCAGATGAGGGCAGCAGGAGCACCCCAAGCAACTTACCCAAAGCTGCCACCAGGAACAGAAAAAAGAAAACCTCAAATTCTCAGGATGAAGACTATGTGGCAGAAGAGGATGAAGCCACATCCAGGAAAGTGCTCAAGAAGGAATATGGCACAGCTGCAGCCACCAAGCCTGGTTTGAACAGGAAAGTCCCTGCCAAGAGGACTCCTATGCTGAAAGTCAGAGCATCAACTCAGGAAACTAAGAGATCAAAACCCAAAGAGCCAGAAGTGACTAAGAAGAAGAGGAAGGAAAGGGTCAAGAAGACCACGGCTAGGGTTGTTGGAAAGCCTTCCATGATGGAAGAGGAAGAATAAGAGGTTGCTGCACCAGCACCTAAAGCTCAGAAGCTTATGGGTGATGCCATCAGGTCAGAGGCTGCTTCATCAAAGCCCAAAGAAGTACCCAAGGCTGCTTCCAAGCCCAAGACTGCACCTAAAAGGAATACTAGGGACATCCCAGCTGCTGAAAAGAATAAGGCCCCAGTGCCTGAAGTTGTTGCTGAAGAGGAAGATGATGAAGAGCATGTCTTGAGAATGTTGAAGCCTAAGATTCCAGATCATAACGATGCTCATCCTGTAGCTGAGAACATGAAGCTGAGAAAGGATGTAGGACTCAGACAGTGGAGGTTGGCTGATCCTTATGCAGTCAGGAGGAGAACTATTGTGGACTACAGGTTCCATACAAAGGAACAACATGATTTCTATGAGACAGTGCTGCTGGACAAGAAACCAATAGTCTGTGATATGAGATGGGTGGACTGGAAATATATCAAGGAGAATGAAGAACACTATCCTGGTGTGTTTGACAGTTTCAAGGGTTGTGGAGTGGATAAATTTGTTGGGCAGAAGCTCACAAAATGGAATGATGAGCTCATAATGCAATTCTACTCCACAACACACTTTTATCCAGATGGCAGGATAGTATGGATGTCTGAAGGTACTAGGTACCAATCATCAATTGAAGAATGGGCCAATATGATCAATGCACCTAAGGAGAAAGAGGATGACTTGGATGTCCATGCTAAGAAGAAGATGGATCACAACACTATGGCACATACGTACAAGGAGATCCCAAATGCTGCTGTTGAAACACACAAGTTTGGATTAGTACATTACCTTCTGTCAGGTCTGCCAACCATCAATTGGATCCTCAGGCACACTCTTTTGCCTAAGTCAGGAGATCGCAATATGATCAGAGGCCATGCAATCAATCTGCTACACTTATTTGATGTGCCTCAAAAGTTCAAGATCACGAGCCTCATAGTTGAAACTATCAAGAGGACAGCTGCTGACCAGAAGAGAAGTTGTGGGTATGCCCCATAGATCCAGGAGCTGATTAACTCCAAGATGGGCACTTTCACATACTTGTTGGACAAGGAACACATGCCTATATATCCAGATTTTGAGGAAAACCAAGTGGTTATGGATGAAGATGAACCATCTTCTGTGCAAGCACAAACAAAGAAGGAGAAGGCAAGGACTGAGAAGGCTGCCAAGATGCCAACAATTGATGAGGCATCTGAGTACTTTCTGAAGAGCAAGCAAGATCATCTTGGCTACTTGATTGCATCCACTCTAAGGATTGAGAAGGGGTTGGCCACCCTGACTCAAAACCAGGAGAGCCTGGAGAGGATCATGGAGCAGAAGTTCTATGACTTGGATGTGAAGGTCACTGAGATCCAGTCTGTTGTTGAGCAACTCCAAGATGACATGCAGGAGAGGAAGGGCAAGACAACCACTGAGGCGTTTGCTAGAGTGCCTAGAGCTCAGAGATCAGCTGCAGTGCCAGTGACAGACACAAGAGCAACTTCATCTGCACCTGCTACAGCTTCAGTGCCACCAACTCCAGCACCTACTCCACCAGCTCCAACTTCATCAACTGATGCCTTCGTCCTTGGAGTCATTTCTACACCACCACATCAAGACCAAGCCTGAGAGATGATTTAGTACTATGCATTTTCTAGGAACTTTTTGGTAACTTGTTGCCAAAGGGGGAGAAAAATGTATAGATCATAGGCTTCAAGAGAGAGTGTCTGCTTTTTATTCTCTCTTGTTTTGGTGGTTGAACTTTGTTTGCTTTCGCTTGTTTGAGATACTTTATGTCTGTGTGATACTTGGATGATCATGTGTTTGATCATATGCTACATTTATGCTTGTTGGATGACATTATCCTTTTATCTCTATATGATCATTCACTTTGCTTGGTGATGAGTGCATGTATTTTAATTATTATCATTTTGAGCGCTCCACCAAGATGTATGTGACATGGGAGAGTAACTCATGATCCTAACTCTATGTGCATTTGCAGTCCAAAGCAAATCTTAAACTATGCACAAATTTAGCGGGAGATCTGACATTTCACATACTTCTCAAAGCGACAATGTTTTTCAATATTATTATCATTTGTCAAAGCTTTGATCTATATGTTGTCATCAATTACCAAAAAGGGGGAGATTGAAAGTGCAACTACCCCTAGGTGGTTTTGGTAATTCCTAACAACATATAGCTCATTGAGCTAACATTATTTCAAGATAAATATTTCAGGAAAAGCTCAATGAATGGCATGCATGGATGAGAAAAGTGGACCCCTCAAAACATTAAGGATAAAAGGATTAGCTCAAGCTTCAAGCTCAAGACTCTACATTTTATATTTTAGTGATCCAAGATCACATTGAGTCTATAGGAAAAGCCAATACTATCAAGGAGGGATGAGGTGTTGCTTAATGAGGTTCTTGCTTCATAGTGCTTAGTGATATGCTCCAAAACCCTCAACTACTTTCCCACATCCACATATGACCTAAACCTAAAGTCTAACTCGGCCCCACCGATTCTTTCTATCCGACGCCACCGAGTTCAGATGTCATAGCCACTGCCACAAACCCTAGGCAAATCGGTCTCATCGATAGGGATCTCGGTCTCACCGAGATGGGATTGTAATCTCTCTGCTTCCCTTCGTAATGTTTTGGTACCACCGAGATGAGCGATCGGTCCCACCGAGATTGCAATGTAAACTCTCTGTTTCCCTTTCGTAACATTTCGGTCCCACCGAAATGAGCGAACCAGTCCCATCGAGTTTACCTGACCAACTCTCTAGTTAGCTTATTACCAAAATCGGTCTTACCGAGTTTGTGTAATTAGTCTCACCACGATTACGTTATGCCCTAGCCCTAACCAACTCGGTCCCACCGAAAACCCTAACGATTACTAGGTTATTGAATCAGTCAGACCGAGTTTCTCAATTCGGTCCCACTGAGATTGGTAAATTGTGTGTAACGGTTAGATTTTGTGTGGAGGCTATATATACCCCTCCACCTCCTCTTGATTTGTGGAGAGAGCCATCAGAACAAACCTACACTTCCAACTTACATTTTCTGAGAGAGAACCACCTACTCATGTGTTGAGACCAAGATATTCCATTCCTACCATATGAATCTTGATCTCTAGCCTTCCCCAAGTTGCTTTCCACTCAAATCTTCTTTCCACCAAATCCAAATCCTGTGAGAGAGAGTTGAGTGTTGGGGAGACTATCATTTGAAGCACAAGAGCAAGGAGTTCATCATCAACACACCATTTGTTACTTCTTGGAGAGTGGTGTCTCCTAGATTGGCTAGGTGTCACTTAGGAGCCTCTGACAAGATTGTGGAGTTGAACCAAGGAGTTTCTAAGGGCAAGGAGATCGCCTACTTCATGAAGATCTACCGCTAGTGAGGCAAGTCCTTCATGGGCGACGGCCATGGTGGGATAGACAAGGTTGCTTCTTCATGGACCCTTCTTGGGTGGAGCCCTCCGTGGACTCGCGCAACCGTTCCCTTCGTGGGTTGAAGTCTACATCAACGTGGATGTACGATAGCACCACCTATCGGAACGACGGCTCAAAAATCACCATGTCTCCAAATTGCGTTTGAATTCTCCAAACCCTTCCCTTTATATTCTTGCAAGTTGCATGCTTTATTTTCTGCTGCTCATATACTCTTTGCATGCTTGCTTGAATTGTGTTAAGATTGCTTGACTTGTGCTAAGTTTGCTAAAATCTACCAAACACTAAAATTGGGAAAAGCCATAGCTTTTATTTGTTCAAGTAGTCTAATCACCCCCCCTCTAGACATACTTCCGATTCTACAATTAAGCATAGCAAAGTCATAGCAACATCAGTCTCAGAACATAGTGGATACTAGGGATCAAACCCTAACAAAACCAACTTGATTACATGGTAAATCTCATCCAACCCATCACCGTCCAGCAAGCCTACGATGGAATTACTCACGCACGGCGGTGAGCATCATGAAATTGGTGATGGAGGATGGTTGATGATGACGACGATGAATCCCCCTCTCCGGAGCCCCGAACGGACCCCAGATCAGTCCTCCCGAGAGAGATTAGGGCTTGGCGGCATCTCTGTATCATAAAATGCGATGAAACTTTCTCTCTGATTTTTCTCCGCAAAACGGAATATATGGAGTTGGAGTTGAGGTCGGTGGAGCATCAGGGGGCCCACGAGACAGGGGGCACGCCCCCCCACCCTCATGGACAGGTGTGTGCCCCCTGGCCTTGATTCTTTTGCCGGTATTTTTTATATTTTTCAAAAGTTATCTCCGTGGATTTGCAGGTCATTTTGAGAACTTTTATTTCTGCACAAAAATAACACCATGGCAATTCTACTGAAAACAGCGTCAGTCCGGGTTAGTTCCATTCAAATAATGCAAATTAGAGTCCAAAACAAGGGCAAAAGTGTTTGGAAAAGTAGATACGTTGGAGACGTATCAACTCCGCCAAGCTTAAACCTTTGCTTGTCCTCAAGCAATTCAGTTGACAAACTGAAAGTGATAAAGAAAAAATTTTACAAACTCTATTTGCTCTTGTTGTTGTAAATATGTAAATCCCGCATTCAAGTTTTCAACAAAGATTATGCACTAACCATATTCACAATAACACTTAGGTCTCACATTTACTCATATCAATGGCATAATCAGCTAGCGAGCAAATAATAATAAATCTCGGATGACAACACTTTCTCAAAACAATCATAATATGATATAACAAGATGGTATCTCGCTAGCCCTTTCTGAGACCGCAAAACATAAATGCAGAGCACCTTTAAAGATCAAGGACTGACTAAACATTGTAATTCATGGTAAAAGAGATCCAGTCAAGTCATACCCTATATAAACTAATAGTAATTAATGCAAATGATAGTGTGCTCTCCAGCGGGTGCTTTTTCATAAGAGGGTGATGACTCAACATAAAATTAAATAGATAGGCCCTTCGGAGAGGGAAGCAGGGATTTGTAGAGGTGCCAGAGCTCGATTTTGAAATAGAGAGATAAATAACATTTTGAGCGGTATACTTTTACTGTCAACATAACAACTATGAGATCTCGATATCTTCCATGCTACACACATTATAGGCGGTTCCCAAACAGAATGGTAAAGTTTATACCCCCCCCCCCCTCCACCAACAATCATCAATCCATGGCTTGCCCGAAACAACGGGTGCCTCCAACTAACAAAAATCATGGGGGAGTTTTGTTTAATTATTTTGATTTGCTTTGATCATTTTGATCATGGGATTGGGCATCCCGGTTACCAGCCATTTTCTCGTGAATGAGGAGCCGAGTCCACTTGTCTTGAGAATAACCCACCTAGCTTGGAAGATACAGACAGCCCTAGTTGATACATGAGCTGCTCGAGCATACAAAACAGAATTTCATTTGAAGGTTTGGAGTTTGACACATACAAATTTACTTGGAACGGCAAGTAAATACCGCATATAGGAAGGTACACTACTAGGAAAACCCTTACAAGTAGCAGTGGTTTTTTGGCTATTAGTAGCACGGGCAGGCGCGCTACTGCTACGATGCTACAACTATTTTTTAGCAGTAGCGTGTGTTTCAACCAGCGCTACTGCTACCTATGTCTAGTAGTAGCGCGCCTCTGCCCATCGCTACTGCTAATAGTAGTAGTGTGGCTATACGACTAACGCTACTGGTAAAGCAGCGTTGCTACTACTCCAAAATCCCACGCTACTGCTAGTATTTTCTTTTTTTTTATTTTCCTATATTCGTATTTTTACAGGTTTTATACAATTACAACATACACATACACTGAAACTATATGAAAAATGAATGTCTCATCATCATCATCGAAGTGGCACAACATAGTCTCATCATATCATCATTATCGAACACAAATGATGTCGATCTCATCATCATCTCGGAATAGCGATACAAGTTAATGATCACATGCTCCTACATTGTCACCGTAGACACATGTTTCATCATCTACCTAAACTATGACACACGAGATAAGAGCGATCACAATGATCAAAAGCGGTATCATGTAGTAGTTTTTGAAGCGGCGCTGGTTCTGAATCCCCTGTTGTGCCATGAATCTCAAGTAACTAGCTTTGGCTTCCGCTCTGCTATCAAGCCCTTTCTGGCTTCCGACGGAGAAACCAGAGACCTGAGCCTGACACTCTGGCCACTCATATACACACCAGGAACATGCCCTACATACACGGCATACCACTTCCTCGCCATCGTTGATCTATATACCTGTAAGAGATGCACACATACACACACACACACACACACACACACACACACACACACACATATATATATATCATGAAGCGAATTGAACGAAACAGTTATGAAATAGAAGCAACATATATAGTAAACATAGTTAACAAACACATCATACCGAAAGTAATTAACTAGAGCGCGGCACCATACATCTAATAGTTTCGTCGTACTGAGACATTCGAAGTTTCTTCATACAGAGAAAGTAACAAGTAACTAAACAAACACATTGATTTTAAGCAGTGCACTCTTCCCATCTGTCCATATACGGGAGAGCGGACCCAAGCTTAGTGAAAGGCATCATGTCTTGACGTTCTAAGGCAATGCGGGTTCGGACGTTAGCTCGCGATATTTGGCCACTGTAGAACATCCCATTCTCTTCGAGGACATCTTTCATGATGATGGATGCAATTTCCTGCTGGATCCGGTAGAAATCATTTAGAAGTCGATTATCCCACACGGCTCCAAAGGCTTTGGCCCATCTCTGGATATGGGTATTGGATGAAGATTTCATGCAAAGTGATTGCACATCCCTTCTGTACTCCATCATTAGATGGATGACGTAGAATCCATCGTTCTCACTTCTTGCCGGTTGCTGAATGCAACAGAAGTCAGTCTTGTGGCTGAAACAGACCCCGGCCTTATTTGTTTTTTTGCTTTAGATGTAGCCACCCCGCATGCTGAAGCCCAGCATAGCTCTGTCCAGAACATACTTTATGTGTGTGTAATCTTTCTTCTATATGTTCTTCGACGGGTCCAAATATAGAGCGCGGGAGTAACGAGGGTAAAGAACGATGAGAATGGCACGACACCCCCCGCTGTGCAAAATACACGATCAAGTTAGCCTCCATGCGTGCAAAGTAATTATTGAAATGCACGAAAGGATGTATGTGTATATGTGTTATAGTGCTATCCGCGGATGACTTACTTGGGATGATAAGGTAGGAGAATCATTTCTTTGTCCTTATTGCTGACCAAGAAATCTTCGATGTACTGAGTCGCATATTGACGGTTGGCATCATTGATTGACAAGAAGCCCTCATGCATGTAGTATGGGTCCGCGACTGCAAGACCGGTGACTTGCTCTCTCCTGACGATGTAGTTCATGTGCAGCGCATACAGGCGGACAAATGTAAAATCGAGTGTCCTCATTTGAAACATCTGGAAGATGTAATCAAACCTCAGGAATAAGAGGCCCGCAGGGCATGTGTGGACGTACATCTTGCAACTGCTCGGCACATGAACCGTATAAAGTGGGTATCCTGGATCATCTGAGGCGAGGAGGCTTCTCTCTGTCTAAAGCACATGGTCATGGAGTCTCCTGAGATCCCCTGTTATGGCAGCTAGTGCATTCGCCGGTACCATTGGCTCTCCCGCGACATGGATTAATGGCGCATGTTTCATCGGTACACTATCAACCTTGGTCGAAGGCAGCTAGCTGCTAGAACCAACATTGCCAGCTCTATTGGATTTTCTCGCCGCTGGTCTCTTCCTCTGCTTCTTCTTAGTGGGCTGAGGTGGTGGTGGGTCTGTCATACCCTCCCTGAGCACCACCCCTAGTGTTGGCGGGCTCAACGTTGGACGACTCTGGCTAAGTAGTTGAGCTTGGGTGGAGCCGGCATCTGGAGTCGTGTCCTGCGAGGATTGCATGAACAAAGACTTCTTGCACTCCTGAGGACGTTCCGGCTCTGGTACATGCATATCATATTCATATGGTTGACTCAGTGGTACTTCCATGTCATAGCCGGTATTGATATACTGGAGAGGGTCCTCAGACTCCTCCATGTCATCATCCATATCCTCTTCCATGGGGCAGATGGCATCATTTGCCGGAACGGTTGGCCCTCCTTCCTCGTGTCTCTCGATCTCAGCAAGCAGCACAGATGATGGTTGTTCTTGTGTAGGAGGGGTTGTGGTCATACCTTCCTGAGGTCCCGTTGGTGTGCTCCCGGCCACCTCGACACGAAGAAGATTTTTCGGCCACAGGATCGGCCAATTTTTGCATTGGCCAAGCTGCATGGGGGTCTCGTCATCCTCTCCATTGGTTTGTATTGGACGAGGGAAACCCTCGTAGCCCGCTTTCACACTCGCCATGGAGACCCTTAAGGCGTTATCAGACATCTGCCGGCGGTGGAACAATTGATCCTTGGGCTTCACTATAGTACCCTTTCCCCACATCCACCAACCCACCCTTCATGTGGTAAAGGAGGGTGCATGGACTGGAGTCAGCCTACAAAGACATATATGTGCAGCGTCAGAGATCCAAAAAGAACGACAACTTAAGATTAATTAATTAGTTGAGTTGATGAAGGTGCAACGCGTATTTACCGTGAGGGCTTCGAGCTCAGCCAGTGTCGAAGGCCCGGCGTTCAAGCCAGAGACGGAGTTGGGGCTGTTGTGACAGCTGGGTGCAGGAGCAGGTGTTGGAGGAGGTGCGGGTGCGCGCGGGTGCGGGTGCCATACTAGGTACTGGTATGGGTCCGGTGTTCATTGAGTTTCTCCCGAAGAAGCTGGGCATGGGAAAATCACTTGGTGGCGCGTTTGGGTTTTGCTGCACCCATGTGACCACAGTTGGAATCAATCTTGTAAAGGCAGCCACCATATCATGTCTACAGGCAGCCATTATCTCAACTTTGGTCTTAGCTTTTGCTTTCTCCATTGCCCGCGCTGTTGGGGAACGTAGCAGAAATTCAAAAATTTTCCTACGAAACACCAAGATCTATCTATGGAGAGACCAGCAACGAGTAGAAAGGGAGAGTGCATCTACATACCCTTGTAGATCGCTAAGCGGAAGCGTTCAAGTGAACGGGGTTGATGGAGTCGTACTCGTCGTGATTCAGATCACCGATGATCCTAGTGCCGAACGGACGGCACCTCCGCGTTCAACACACGTACAGCCCGGTGACGTCTCCCACGCCTTGATCCAGCAAGGAGAGAGGGAGAGGTTGAGGAAGACTCCATCCAACAGCAGCACAACGGTGTGGTGGTGGTGGTGGAGGAACGTGGCAATCCCGCAGGGCTTCGCCGAGCACCTACGGGAGAGGAGATGTGTCACGGGAGGGAGAGGGAGGCAACCAAAGGCCTTAGGTATGATTGCTCCTCCTTTTCCCCACTATATATAGGGCCAAGGGAGAGGGGGAGGGCGCAGCCTTGCCCCCTCCTCCAAGGAAGGGGTGCGGCTAAGGATGGGGAGGAGTCCATCCTCCCCAAGGCACCTCGGAGGTGCCTTCCCCCTTTAGGACTCTTCCCTCTCCAAGTTTCCTTGCGCATGGGCCTCTTGGGGCTGGTGCCCTTGGCCCATGTAGGCCAAGGCGCACCCCCTACAGCCCATGTGGCCCCCCGGGGCAGGTGGCCCCACCCGGTGGGCCCCCGGGACCCTTCCGGTGGTCCCGGTACAATACCGATGACCCCGAAACTTGTCCCGATGGCCGAAACAGGACTTCCTATATATAAATCTTTACCTCCGGACCATTCCGGAACTCCTCGTGACGTCCAGGATCTCATCCAGGACTCCGAACAACATTTGGTAACCACATACAAGCTTCCTTTATAACCCTAGCGTCATCGAACCTTAAGTGTGTAGACCCTACGGGTTCGGGAGACATGCAGACATGACCGAGACGTTCTCCAGTCAATAACCAACAGCGGGATCTGGATACCCATGTTGGCTCCCACATGTTCCACGATGATCTCATCGGATGAACCACGATGTCAAGGACTTAATCAATCCCGTATACAATTCCCTTTGTCTAGCGGTATTTTACTTGCCCGAGATTCGATCGTCGGTATCCAATACCTTGTTCAATCTCGTTATCGGCAAGTCACTTTACTCGTTCCGTAACACATCATCCCGTGATCAAATCCTTGGTCACATTGCGCATATGATGATGTCCTACCGAGTGGGCCCAGAGATACCTCTCCGTTTACACGGAGTGACAAATCCCAGTCTCGATCCGCATAAAACAATAGATACTTTCGGAGATACCTGTAGTGCACCTTTATAGTCACCCAGTTACGTTGTGACGTTTGGTACACCCAAAGCACTCCTATGGTATCCGGGAGTTATACGATCTCATGGTCAAAGGAAGAGATACTTGACATTCGCAAAGCTCTAGCAAATGAACTACTCGATCTTTTGTGCTAGTCTTAGGATTGGGTCTTGTCCATCACATCATTCTCCTAATGATGTGATCCCGTTATCAACGACATCCAATGTCCATAGTCAGGAAACCATGACTATCTGTTGATCACAACGAGCTAGTCAACTAGAGGCTCACTAGGGACATATTGTGGTCTATGTATTCACACGTGTATTACGATTTCCGGATAATACAGTTATAGCATGAATAAAAGACAATTATCATGAACAAGGAAATATAATAATAATACTTTTATTATTGCCTCTAGGGCATATTTCCAACAGTCTCCCACTTGCACTAGAGTCAATAATCTAGTTCACATCGCCATGTGATTAACACTCACAGGTCATATCGCCATGTGACTAATACCCAAGAGTTTACTAGAGTCAGTAGTCTAGTTCACATCACTATGTGATTAACACTCAATGAGTTTTATGTTTGATCATGTTGCTTGTGAGAGAGGTTTTAGTCAACGGGTCTGAACCTTTCAGATCCGTGTGTGCTTTACAAATCTCTATGTCATCTCCTAGATGCAGCTACCACGCTCTATTTGGAGCTATTCCAAACAACTGTTCTACTTGGAGCTATCCTAAATTATTGCTCCATTATATGTATCCGGTCTCTCTACTCAGAGCTATCCGGATAGGTGTCAAGCTTGCATCGTCGTAACCTTTACGACGAACTCTTTTACCACCTCCATAATCGAGAAAATTCCTTAGTCCACTAGTTACTAAGGATAACTTTGACCGCTGTCCTGTGAGCCATTCTTGGATCACTCTTGTACCCCTTGACTGTCTCATGGCAAGGCACACTTCAGGTGCGATACACAGCATAGCATACTGAAGATCCTACGTCTTAAGCATAGGGGACGACCTTCGTCCTTTCTCTCTATTCTGCCGTGGTCGAGCTTTAAGTCTTAACTTCGTACCTTATAACTCAGGCAAGAACTCCTTCTTTGACTGGTCCATCTTGAACACCTTCAAGATCATGTCAAGGTATGTGCTCATTTGAAAGTATTATTAAGCATTTTGATCTATCCTTATAGATCTTGATGCTCAATGTTCAAGTAGCTTAATCCAGGCTTTCCATTGAAAAACACTTTCAAAATAACCCTATATGCTTTCCAGAAATTCTACGTCATTTCTGATCAACAATATGTCAACAACATATATACTCATCAGAAATTCTATAGTGCTCCCACTCACTTCTTTGGAAATACAAGTTTCTCATAAACTTTGTACAAACCCAAAATCTTTGATCATCATCAAAGCATACATTCCAACTCCGAGATGCTCACTCCAGTCCTTAGAAGGATTGCTGGAGCTAGCATACCTTTTAGCATCCTTAGGATCGACAAAACTTTTCTGATTGTATTGCATACAACCTTTCCTTACGAAAACTAGTAAGGAAACTTGTCTTGACATCCATCTGCCAGATTTCATAAATGCAGCTAATGCTAACATGAATCCGACGGACTTTAAGCATCGCTACGAGTGAGAAAATCTCATCGTAGTCAACTCCTTGAACTTGTCGGAAAACACTTCGCCACAAGTCGAGCTTCATAGATGGTGACATTACCATCCACGTCCGTCTTCTTCTTAAAGATCCATTTATCTTAATGGCTTGCCGATCATCGGGCAAGTCCACCAAAGTCCATGGATCCGTTCTCGGATTTTATGGCCTCGAGCCATTTATCGGAATCCGGGCCCACCATCGCTTCTCCATAGCTCGTAGGTTCATTGTTGTCCAACAACATGACTTCCAAGACAGGATCACCTTACCACTCCGAAGTAGTACGTGTCCTTGTCGTCCTACGAGGTTTGGTAGTGACTTGATCCGAAGTTTCATGATCAATATCATAAGCTTCCACTTCAATTGGTGTAGGTTCCACAGGAACAACTTCCTGTGCCCTGCCACACACTAGTTGAAGAGACGGTTCAATAACCTCATCAAGTCTCCACCATCCTCCCACTCAACTCTTTCGAGAGAAACTTTTCCTCGAGAAAGGACCCGATTCTAGAAACAATCCGTATTGCTTTCGGATCTGAATTAGGAGGTATACCCAACTGTTTTGGGTTTCCTATGAAGATGCATTTTATCCGCTTTGGGTTCGAGCTTAATCCTGAAACTTTTTCACATAAGCGTCGCAGCCCCAAACCTTTAAGAAACGACAACTTAGGTTTCTCTAAACCATAATTCATACGGTGTCATCTCATCGGAATTACGCGGTGCCCTATTTAAAGTGAATGTGGTCGTCTCTAATGCCTAACCCATGAACAATTGCGGTAATTCGATAAGAGACATCATGGCATGCACCATATCCAATAGGGTGCAACTATGATGTTCGGACACACCATTACACTATGGTGTTCCGGGCGGTATTAATTGCGAAACAATTTCCACAATGTCTTAATTGTGTGCCAAAACTCGTAACTCAGATATTCATCTCTATGATCATATCATAGACATTTTATCCTCTTGTCACAATGATCTTCTACTTCACTCTGAAATTACTTGAACCATTCAATAATTCAGACTTGTGTTTCATCAAGTAAATATATACAACATCTACTCGAATCATCTGTGAAGTAAGAACATAATGATATTCACTGCATGCCTCAGCACTCATTGGACTACACACATCAAAATGTGTTACTTCCAACAAGTTGCTATCTTGTTCAATCTTTACTGAAACCGAGGCTTTTCAGTCATTTTGCCCATGTGGTATGATTTGCATATCTCAAGTGATTCAAAATCAAGTAAGTTCAAACGGTCCATTTGCATGGAGTTTCTTCATGCATATATACCAATAGACATGGTTCGCATGTCTCAAACTTTTCAAAAATGAGTGAGTCCAAAGATCCATCAACATGGAGCTTCTTCATGCATTTTATACCGATATGACTTACGTGGCAGTGCCACAAGTAAGTGGTACTATCATTACTATCTTATATCTTTTGGCATGAAAATGTGTATCACTACGACCAAGATTCAATAAACCATTCATTTTAGGTGTAAGACCATTGAAGGTATTATTCAAATAAACAGAGTAACCATTATTCTCCTTAAATGAATAACTGTATTGCTATAGACATAATCCAATCATGTCTATGCTCAACGCAAACACCAAATCTCGATGGTAGAGGGAGCGTGCGATGCTTGATCATATCAACATTGGAAACACTTCCAACACATATCGTCAGCTCACCTTTAGCTAGTCTCCGTTTATTCCGTAGCTTTTATTTCGAGTTACTAACACTTAGCAACCGAACCGGTATCCAATACCCTGGTGCTACTAGGAGTACTAGTAAAGTACACATTAACATAATGTATATCCAATATACTTCTATCGACCTTGCCAGCCTTCTCATCTACCAAGTATCTAGGGTAATCTTGCTCCAGTGGTTGTTCCCCTTATTACAGAAGCACTTAGTCTCGGGTTTGGGTTCAACCTCGGGTTTCTTCATTGGTGCAGCAGCTGATTTGCCATTTCATGAAGTATCCCTTTGTTCCCTTGCCCTTCTTGAAACTAGTGGTTTCACCAACCATCAACAATTGATGCTCCTTCTTGATTTCTACTTTCGCGATGTCAAACAACGCGAATACCTCAAGGATCATCATCTCTATCCTTGATATGTTATAGTTCATCACGAAGCTCTAGCAGCTTGGTGGTAATGACTTCGGAGAAACTATCACTATTTCATCTGGAAGATCAACTCCCACTCGATTCAAGTGATTGTTGCACTCAGACAATCTGAGCACAAGCTCAACGATTGAGCTTTTCTCCCTTAGTTTGTAGGCTAAGAAAATTGTCGGAGGTCTCATACCTCTTGACGTGGGCACGAGCTTGAAATCCCAATTTCAGCCCTCGAAACATCTCATATGTTCCGTGACGTTTCGAAAACGTCTTTGGTGCCTCAATTCTAAACCGTTTAACTGAACTATCACGTAGTTATCAAAACGTGTATGTCAGATGTTCGCAACAACCACAGACAACGTTTGGGGTTCAGCACACTGAGCGGTGCATTAAGGACATAAGCTTTCTACTGATCGCATAATCGCTACTATCAACTTTCAACTATAATTTTCTCTAGGAACATATCTAAAACAGTAGAACTATAGCGCGAGCTACGACATAATTTGCAAAAGGTCTTTTGACTTTGTTCAGGATAATTAAGTTCATCTTATGAACTCCCACTCAGATAGACATCCCTCTAGTCATCTAAGTGATTACATGATCCGAGTCAAACTAGGCCGTGTCCGATCATCACGTGAGACGGACTAGTCATCATCGGTGAACATCTTCATGTTGATCGTATCTTCTATACGACTCATGCTCGACCTTTCGGTCTCCGTGTTCCGAGGCCATGTCTGTACATGCTAGGCTCGTCAAGTTAACCCTAAGTGTTTTCGCTGTGTAAAACTGTCTTACACCCGTTGTATGTGAACGTAAGAATCTATCACACCCGATCATCACGTGGTGCTTCGAAACGACGAACTGTAGCAACGGTGCACAGTTAGGGGAGAACACTTCTTGAAATTTTAATGAGGGATCATCTTATTTACTACCGTCGTTCTAAGCAAATAAGATGTATAAACATGATAAACATCACATGCAATCAAATAAGAGTAGTGACATGATATGGCCAATATCATATAGCTCCTTTGATCTTCATCTTCGGGGCTCCATGATCATCTTGTCACCGGCACGACACCATGATCTCCATCATCATGATCTCCATCATCGTGTCTTCATGAAGTTGTCACGCCAACGACTACTTCTACTTCTATGACTAACGCGTTTAGCAATAAAGTAAAGTAGTTTACATGGCGTTCTTCAATGACACGCAGGTCATACAAAAAAAATAAAGACAACTCCTATGGCTCCTGCCGGTTGTCATACTCATCGACATGCAAGTCGTGAATCCTATTACAAGAACATGATCAATCTCATACATCACATATATCATTCATCACATCCTTTGGCCATATCACATCACATAGCATACCCTGCAAAAACAAGTTAGACGTCCTCTAATTGTTGTTTGCATGTTTTACGTGGCTGCTATGGGTTTCTAGCAAGAACGTTTCTTACCTACGCATGAACCACAACGTGATATGTCAATTGCTATTTACCCTTCATAAGGACCCTTTTCATCGAATCCGATCCGACTAAAGTGGGAGAGACAGACACCCGCCAGCCACCTTATGCAACTAGTGCATGTTTGTCGGTGGAACCGGTCTCACGTAAGCGTACGTGTAAGGTTGGTCCGGGCCGCTTCATCCCACGATGCCGCCGAATCAAGATAAGACTAGTAACGGCAAGCATATTGAACAATATCGACGCCCACAACTACTTTGTGTTCTACTCGTGCAAAGAATCTACGCAATAGACCTAGCTCTGATACCACTGTTGGGGAACGTAGCAGAAATTCAAAAATTTTCCTACGAAACACCAAGATCTATCTATGGAGAGACCAGCAACGAGTAGAAAGGGAGAGTGCATCTACATACCCTTGTAGATCGCTAAGCGGAAGCGTTCAAGTGAACGGGGTTGATGGAGTCATACTCGTCGTGATTCAGATCACCGATGATCCTAGTGCCGAACGGACGGCACCTCCGCGTTCAACACACGTACAGCCCGGTGACGTCTCCCACGCCTTGATACAGCAAGGAGAGAGGGAGAGGTTGAGGAAGACTCCATCCAACAGCAGCACAACGGCGTGGTGGTGGTGGTGGAGGAACGTGGCAATCCCGTAGGGCTTCGCCGAGCACCTACGGGAGAGGAGATGTGTCACGGGAGGGAGAGGGAGGCAACCAAAGGCCTTAGGTATGATTGCTCCTCCTTTTCCCCACTATATATAGGGCCAAGGGAGAGGGGGAGGGCGCAGCCTTGCCCCCTCCTCCAAGGAAGGGGTGCGGCTAAGGATGGGGAGGAGTCCATCCTCCCCAAGGCACCTCGGAGGTGCCTTCCCCCTTTAGGACTCTTCCCTCTCCAAGTTTCCTTGCGCATGGGCCTCTTGGGGCTGGTGCCCTTGGCCCATGTAGGCCAAGGCGCACCCCCTACAGCCCATGTGGCCCCCCGGGGCAGGTGGCCCCACCCGGTGGGCCCCCGGGACCCTTCCGGTGGTCCCGGTACAATACCGATGACTCCGAAACTTGTCCCGATGGCCGAAACAGGACTTCCTATATATAAATCTTTACCTCCGGACCATTCCGGAACTCCTCGTGACGTCCAGGATCTCATCCGGGACTCCGAACAATATTTGGTAACCACATACAAGCTTCCTTTATAACCCTAGCGTCATCGAACCTTAAGTGTGTAGACCCTACGGGTTCGGGAGACATGCAGACATGACCGAGACGTTCTCCAGTCAATAACCAACAGCGGGATCTGGATACCCATGTTGGCTCCCACATGTTCCACGATGATCTCATCGGATGAACCACGATGTCAAGGACTTAATCAATCCCGTATACAATTCCCTTTGTCTAGCGGTATTTTACTTGCCCGAGATTCGATCGTCGGTATCCAATACCTTGTTCAATCTTGTTATCGGCAAGTCACTTTACTCGTTCCGTAACACATCATCCCGTGATCAAATCCCTGGTCACATTGCGCATATGATGATGTCCTACCGAGTGGGCCCAGAGATACCTCTCCGTTTACACGGAGTGACAAATCCCAGTCTCGATCCGCATAAAACAATAGATACTTTCGGAGATACCTGTAGTGCACCTTTATAGTCACCCAGTTACGTTGTGACGTTTGGTACACCCAAAGCACTCCTACGGTATCCGGGAGTTATACGATCTCATGGTCAAAGGAAGAGATACTTGACATTCGCAAAGCTCTAGCAAATGAACTACTCGATCTTTTGTGCTAGTCTTAGGATTGGGTCTTGTCCATCACATCATTCTCCTAATGATGTGATCCCGTTATCAACGACATCCAATGTCCATAGTCAGGAAACCATGACTATCTGTTGATCACAACGAGCTAGTCAACTAGAGGCTCACTAGGGACATATTGTGGTCTATGTATTCACACGTGTATTACGATTTCCGGATAATACAGTTATAGCATGAATAAAAGACAATTATCATGAACAAGGAAATATAATAATAATACTTTTATTATTGCCTCTAGGGCATATTTCCAACACGCGCCACCTTCTCGTCGATACTCACTTGACTGAACTTCTTTCTCTGTCTTTTGGTCTCGGGGTCCTTGCTATAATAGTACTTCCACGTGGCTCCATCCCCGGCGCCGTGCACACGTCCATATTGCGGCCGCTGGCCGGGCGGGTGTCCCATCATTATGTTCATGGCACGGTTGAAAGGAGTGTCTGTCAGGACCCCGACTCAATGCCACATCGATCTAGCATGTAACACCTCATATCACTTTGCGGTCTCACGCACGGTATTTCCACGAGTGTCGCCTTACCTTTGCCCGTGACCATTTGCGCCTTTTGGCACACGTATATGATAGTGTCGCTAGCATCCATATGATAAGGAGCCCGGGCTGACATGGCTAGTCGTAAACCCAAAGTGGCACTAACTTACAGGGACAGGCATACATGACCCAGCAACGAACGTGTCGGTCATCAGCGAGTGAATCCAGGCTGTAGCACTGGGCTAGCAGGACTTCGGTGAACCGGGCTGTAGCGGGCTAACAGGACTCCGGTATTCATCGCGTGACATTTCCCCGAAGGGACAGACACAGGAACGAAGAAGGACACATGCCGGCCAGCCTAAGTGTTCCAGAGCAGTAGCAAGCTACCATGGCTCAGTGGAAACACTAGGAGACATTTCCCGGTAAGAGAGGCTACTAAGGATAAACAACTAGATAGCCAGATCCCACACATACCAAGCATTTCAATCATACACACAATATGCTCGATATGTGCAAATACAACAAGGCATCACAACATGACTCTACGACACAAGTATTTATCCAATAGGCTCCGAGGAGCGAGATATTACAAACATGGGTCTCATGACCCAACACTCAGAGCATGCAAGTCAAAACACATGCGGAAGCTTAACATGTCTGAGTACAGACATCTAGAAATGAAAAAGGCTGAGAAGCCTGACTATCTACCAGATCCTGCCGAGGGCACCAGATCGTAGCTGAGGTAACAAGCTAAACGTCGAAGTCCACGTGGAACTACTAGTGAGACTGAAGTCTCTCTGCAAAAAACATAAAATAGGCAAACGTGAGTACAAATGTACCCAGCAAGACTTACATCAGAACTAACTACATATGCACCATTATCAACAAGGGGATGGTGGGGTTTAACTGCAGCAAGCCAGCTTTGACTCGGTGGCTAACCTAAACTACGACTGCAAGTAACTCTTTTGAGGTGGCGCACACGAGTCCACATATTCACCATATCAATACACCACTATGGATCCGCTCCCGTCTCCCTACGAGAACGCCATCCATAGCACTCACGCTTATCTTGCGTATTTTAGAGTATCCACTTTCACTTGTCTATGAACTGATATAAGCAACCCAGAAGTCCTTTTCCGCGGACACGGCTATTCGAATAGATAATGTTAACCCTGCAGGGGTGTACTTCTTCACACACGCTCTCACCACTTACCACCGTTTACACGACATGTACTCGGCAACCTTCAAGCGGAAGCCCAACGTGGGTGTCGGCCACGGCCTGCCTAAACACTCAAGTCTCTAGTCCAGGTTTATCGCCTATTCGGGTTCCATCCATGAGGAGATCCGGCCGGAGTTTCGCTCACAGCCCCAAACGATGTGAACAGGGTTCCCGAGACACCAAACGGGCGCCCGGTACACCGTGCCACGTGCCTACCGCATCACAGCCCACCCCTACGGTCAGCGCTGCGCACGGCCTCCAGCATACTACAAACACCAAAAACTACTTGCAACTCCTGGACAGAGGACAAGGGTGATTAAGAAGCCGAGAGTGTCCATTGGTTTCAGGCCCAATGCGTGGTAGTAGCCGAATCATGGATCACAAACACAGAACTTAGTTCCTGAGGACGGCTGCAATGAGACAACCCACCATGTACTCCTACATGGCCTCTCACCGCTACCTTTACCAAATCGTATTCACACACTTAGCTCACACACAGTAGGACATGTTCACACACCTCTGATTCATCCCCGATGAATCAGACCTGACTCAACTCTAAGCAGTAGCAGGCATGACAAACAAGCATGAATGAGTAGGCACAACAGGGCTCAAACAACTCCTACTCATGCTAGTGGGTTTCATCTATTTACTGTGGCAATGACAGGTCATGCAAAGGATAAAGGGGTTCAGCTACCGCAGCAAGTAACAGATGAATCGGTGTTATCCTAATGCAGTAAAAGAGAGCAGGAGCGAGAGAGTGGGATTTTATCGGAATGAACAATGGGGTTTTGCTTGCCTGGCACTTCTGAAGATAACATTGAGTCTTCATCAGTGTCAACGATCACAACGTCGGAACATCGTCTACCGGGAGGGAACAGATACCGGCAACAAAGAAGAAATACAATTAATGCAATGCACAATATGATGCATGCTCATGACATGGCAATATGAATGTGTTTTGAGCTAATGCAACTAGCAACAGATTAAATGAAGTTGGTTTGAATACAAGATTCAAATTCAAACTCCATATGTGATTATTCAAATGCCATTTAATTGATTTGTGCTAAACAGCAGCTATAAGTTGTTCTAACATGCATGAGAATGGTACAGATGGATTCCTTGAATTTTTCTGATAATTTTTCATATATAAATTATTTAATTTGGAGTTACGGTTGAACTTCTATGATTTATTGAAGTTTTAATCATTTTCTGAAATTCCTGAATAAAAATAAATCCAGAAAACCTATTACTGCGTCAGCATGACTTCACAGTGACGTCAGCAAGTCAACGGCGTTGTCCAGGTCAAATCTGACCTGTGGGACCCACATGTCAGCTGCACAGTGATTTAACAGAGTTTAATTAACTTAACTAAATTGTTAGCCGGGTTAATTAAACGGTAGGGCCCACCTGTCAGTGGCCCTAGGCCTGGGTTAGCGGGGTGGTTAGGCCCTAATGACCGGCCACGTCGGATTCGCCGGCGGTTGGATGACGGCGATGACCCAGAGCGGCGGTGGCTCGCCGGAGTTACGCCAGAGGCGACGGATCGACGCGCCAAGGGCACCAGGAGGTAGCCCGTGCCCGTGCGCATCTAGGGGGACCAACGGGAGGTGCGGGGGTGGCCGGGGTTCACCGGAATGGAGCTCGCGGCGGCGCCGGCGTTCGGGTGAACTGGGTTTCGGGGTTAGGGAGCACGACAGGAGGCAAAGAGGGGTGTTAAGACCTCCTGGGGTTGCACTGAGCACGACCGCGTGCTCGGTTGCAGCTCTAGCTAACGGTGGCTACGACGGCGACATGGCCGGCGACAAGCAAGCTCCGGCTCCGGTGGGATCGAGGCTACAGGGCGCAATCGAGGCGGGGAAGAGAGAGGGGAGGCGTAGGAGCTCACAGTGAGTTCGAAGAGCAGGTCGGCGTGCTCGGGGGGATGGCAGAGAGGATGAATCGGACGGCGGCATCCGGCGGCCGTGGTCGGGAAGAAGCGCCGCGGCATCGTCTTGGGGCATCCGGGCTTCGGTGGGTCGACGTAGAGGGGCTTGGGGTCCGGGCTGAGCTCTGGTACACAGAGAGGGAGCGAGGAAGTGGCTGTGGCCGCGGTGGTTGCGAGCAACGTCGGCGGCGACTCTCGGGTGAGAGAGGGAGAGATCCAGGGAAAAGGGTGAGAGCGTGGGAGAGTGAGGGAGAGAGGCAGGGAGGTGCGTGGCGCTCGGGGAAGGCGTCCAGAGCGTCGAGGAAGGAGAGCGGCAAGCAGGAGGTGGCCGAGGCAGCGTCGGCACCCGTCGGCCACGCGCGCTGCCTACTGGCGCGGGGAAGACGACAGGAGGGGAGCCCCTGGTGGGCTGGGCCGGCTTCTGCAGCAGGCCACATAGGTAGGCGCCAGGTAGATCTTCTGCTCTCTCTCTCTTATTTCTATTTAATTCTATTTTTCTATTTTCTGTAGTTTGTTTTGATTTGATTTAAAAATATCAAATCATTTTATAAAATCCTGGAAACAATTATGGGTGCTTTCTGAATTATTTCAGTGACCCTTAACAATTTCCAACATTTATTTGAACATTTAAATTATTTATAGTATTTAAATGCCCAAGGTCAAATACAATAGGATTTAATTCAAAAATCCAGAATGGCCTAGAAATATGTGCATCATTGTTGGCAGGGGTTTTCACCTTTAACAAAAATAATGAACTTTCCTAAAGGGCATTCTGGGTTTATTGAAAATATTTTTATTTTGATCCTAATTGCATTTTATTTAGTGCTAGGGTTTGTCATCCCCAGTTCAAGTTTCATGAACTTTAAACATGATGCACGAATGCCTTAATGCAACTAATGACAAACAAATTCTAGGGCTGTGACAACTCACCCCCACTAAACAAAAAATCTCGTCCCGAGATTCAAGCGTAGGGTAAGGTGAAGGGGAAACGCAAACTAGCACGATCTTCAGGATCCAGGTTGCACTTCAATTGAACGTTGATTCGTTCACCATCATTGTCTCGAAGTCTTGCCTTGAGAACTCCAACTATCATGACAACGAGGGGAAAGGAAAGACCCTAAGAGAATTGTTCTTCTTGAAGGTCGAACAACTCAGGATTAACTCCCGGAATGAGACATAGCAACATCTCTCGAGCTGAGAGATGAAGCACACCTCTAGCGGAATGGAGTGGAACAGATGACGAGGGTTCACTAGGTAGACAACAATTCCTCACCTAAGAGGGTGGTGAACGGTTGTCAACGTAATGAGGAGTTAAGTTGACATGACACCATAATGATGCACCTTAGGGAAGGTGACTCGAAGATATATCCCCTTAAGTGGCAAAAAGAATTACCTTTGATTCAGAGATCATTGAAACTCTTTAAACCAGCCTAAGGCAATTCTCGAGCGATCGTTTGGAGGGGGTCGGTAGAATGGCATATCCAGACTTGGATGATGTGGATTACCTTGTTGAAGACAACGTAATGGATGAATTTGCTTTACCACCTGAAATGGAAGAGACCCATGGTAGGATGGCACATTGGCGGTGCAAGCTGGGAACAAAATGCAAATGCTGGGAATGATTCTGGTAACTGGGGAAGAACCCAACAATAGAGAGTGAATTCACTGTTTGAAGGTTATAGCATAACCGAGGAAGTTGAGAGCAACCCTAGTTAATGCCGATGGTAACACCTAACGCTTGTGCGTGCTCTCAAGAACTTGAGCATTTCCATATTCATCAAGGTTTTACCAACATCCGTGGCAAGGATCCTGGCAACACAACATACTACCATGATGGATGGTGATGGAGGATGCCGATGCGAAAGAAGATAACACTTTCTCAGATTTCACCTTAGGGAGGCCAAGGGATCAAAATCTGGATGATTGACCGAGAGACATTTAGCACTCCGCTTCTAATGCTCTCCTTGATGTGCTAGCGTAACCCATTTACATGGTTTGGTATCTAGAACATCAAGTAAAAGATCGGACTTCGGGAGCATAAACGAAAATCCAAAGGAACAGTTACGGAGGTAAATCCTACGAAATCCTTATGGGGAGGTGGCCAACTTCCTCAAACAAGATACTACAATAATAGGTCTTCCGGCTGGGTGTGTTGGCCACGACATCCACTTTACCGGTTATCGAGGGACCAATATTATAGTTCTTGGAAAATGTTCCAACCATCATATCTGCCTGAGATTCAGATCTGGTTGGTGTCAGGATATTCCAGACTCATCGAGTCTAGGAAGAAAAATGAAAGTTTGCAACACAAATCGACGAAATGACGTTGCGAGATTCTCGGGAAATGAACTACGATAGCAAGCTCCAAAACATGAGCTGGTTCTGCTACACATGTGTAAGCACGCTGTCTCAGACAAACATGATCACATGGTAGTCTTACAATAGAACACTACCGAGTTCTGGTAGGGAACCATCATTGAGGATATAGGAATCTTGTGCATGAACTAGTATTTGCACAGCAACTCCTTTTCCTTGAACAATTCAATCAGTGGCTTGGTGTGCTGGGATATACATATGGAATGGAGGTTGCAAGTCTCCGAACCACAGAATACTTCGCACGTATGCATGACTGATTTGGGATGATTCCAAAGGAAACAACATTGACTTTCTCGAGTCCACGGCGGCAACTTGCATCCAATGCACATGAACTAGAGGAAGTCACTTCTTACATCCGAACATATGCTTCATGAGCTAGCATGAACAAATGCCTTCAAAAGTTTCCAACACTAACTTAATGTTCAACAAAATCATGGAGGAGATAAGGATGTTGTCAATGGGCTCAGCAACAATTCATCCGGGTTCCCTTTTAAAAGGAATTCCATAGTTAAGTGAACACGGTGATAGAATTGGTCAGACCAAAGAATATAATGGTGTATGATCGAGGAAAAACCACGAGTAAGACAACATTACGATTATCGTTGGTTCTGATTTGATTTGACGATAGCCCATACTCAATCAAAGGTTTGGGTAAGATAATAGATCCAGCAATTGACCACGAGGATCAACCAATGAAGATATCATCTTTCCTGAAAACACACCAACACCAGGATATCCCTTTGAAACGAACTAAGTTAGGTAAGCTTTTATCTTCCAACTCTCCAAGTTGTCGTTTAGCTTAACCAACTAGCTCAGGGGTATCCAACACGGATTCTTGGAGAAATAGTGGTTTACAGGAATAAACCAACTTGATCACGAGATCAACATAGCGGTCAGGCGACAACCTGGTGATACTTCCGAGAAGAAATTCGGAATATCATGAACCACCGGTATGTTACGAAGCTCGAGAACAATCTTGCTTTTCAGGGCAAGACGATATGATCAAATGAGCGAGGACTTGACAAAATCCTAACTCATCAATCGAAATGTGCACCAGGAAGATGGACAAGGTAGCACGATCAATCTTAGAATGATGATTCAAGAACAAACACGTTAAGAATGAGGTTATTGTCCATTTAACTACCAAGCAACAAGGTTGCTAGGAGTATTGATTTCACACATCACGATTCACTTGTCGACATTCCAGTTATAACCACACGGAACCGAGGAATGAGTAATGATGGCGAGAAGTATCACTGTACCAAGAGTTCATAGGATGGTGTGCAATTCCCATAACAATCCCGGTATAAAAGATAGTAATACTCCAAGGTAGAACAGAGCAAAAGCTGGATTAGCAATTTGTTCTGCGGAGCACAACTTCTTTGACCCAATCCTGGATATGGAAGAGGTACTGGAGTTTATTTCTCCTAGTCATTCTGGAATAGAATGGCTTGACGGACCACAAGAATAATAAGCATTGATAACACGAATGCACAATTACTCCTGACTATGAATTGATAGACGAGGGCCAGAAAACAACTAAAGAGGGACAACTCAAAAGAACATATGATTTTCTGAGTTGTGGATGCATGGACTAGAATGTCGAACGAATTCAACATATTTCCTCCGGATAACCCGTGCAGAAAGGTTGAGCTGGCAGAGTCACAATATAGCATGGAGAACTCATCGAGAGCACTCTTGTTGTCATCTTTTGGTTCAGAAGAACTCCTGCCAAGAATGGTTCATGGTAATTGGAGGAAGGATGTACCATGAACCTCGAGGACTATCGCAAAGGTTACTAATAACCTAAAGGAACTAGCAACACTATCAACATGATGTAAGTAGGGTGAATCTCGGGTTCAAGAACCCAGAAATAGAATGCCTACTAACTAGATGGCATCACGGGATGCTTTTGAGAATAAAGGCCAGAATCATCACACTAGGACACAATCATGGCTAGACCACTAGATGATCCCCTGAGACACCTAGGGTCATAATAATAATTCCAACATAAATGTCAAGGCAATAGAATACCTCAACTCAACAATTAGTGTGATTGAGCTAGCATAAAGGAACATCGAAACCAGAGGGAAAGGATTTTGCAAATGCATCAGACTATTTAGAAACCTGGGATGACTCGGACAGCATAACGGCTGTAAATGCTCAGCAAAGATTTGAGACATACTACAAAATGGTGGCATAACCACTCAGAAGCACAATATCAAGGTCTCGAGATCAATAATTAACATACAGAGGTAGAAACTGAACTGAAGCTTAATCCAACAATCTTATAAGTCTACGGATTAGTAACACGTGATCCTGATGGAAAGAAGAGATAGCCTAGTTCTTAATCCCCGTAGAAGAGAAGATGATGACTCAGATCAGAAGGCCATGAGGTATAAGGAGTAAAAAGAGCCTTACATTCCATCCCACAATCAATTCCCTTATATAACTAAAGAATTTCTAGACTCAACTTCGACCAGTTTGGCTTGGTAATCCTACAGGCAGTCAAGCTCTGATACCAACGCTGTCAGGACCCCGACTCAATGCCACATCGATCTAGCATGTAACACCTCATATCACTTTGCAGTCTCACGCACGGTATTTCCACGGGTGTCGCCTTACCTTTGCCCGGGACCATTTGCGCCTTTTGGCACACGTATATGATAGTGTCGCTAGCATCCATATGATAAGGAGCCCGGGCTGACATGGCTAGTCGTAAACCCAAAGTGGCACTAACTTACAGGGACAGGCATACATGACCCAGCAACGAACGTGTCGGTCATCAGCGAGTGAATCCAGGCTGTAGCACTAGGCTAGCAGGACTCCGGTGAACCGGGCTGTAGCGGGCTAACAGGACTCCGGTATTCATCGCGTGACATTTCCCCGAAGGGACAGACACAGGAACGAAGAAGGACACATGCCGGCCAGCCTAAGTGTTCCGGAGCAGTAGCAAGCTACCATGGCTCAGTGGAAACACTAGGAGACATTTCCCGGTAAGAGAGGCTACTAAGGATAAACAACTAGATAGCCAGATCCCACACATACCAAGCATTTCAATCATACACACAATATGCTCGATATGTGCAAATACAACAAGGCATCACAACATGACTCTACGACACAAGTATTTATCCAATAGGCTCCGAGGAGCGAGATATTACAAACATGGGTCTCATGACCCAACACTCGGAGCATACAAGTCAAAACACATGCGGAAGCTTAACATGTCTGAGTACAGACATCTAGAAATGAAAAAGGCTGAGAAGCCTGACTATCTACCAGATCCTGCCGAGGGCACCAGATCGTAGCTGAGGTAACAAGCTAAACGTCGAAGTCCACGTGGAACTACTAGTGAGACTGAAGTCTCTCTGCAAAAAACATAAAATAGGCAAACGTGAGTACAAATGTACCCAGCAAGACTTACATCAGAACTAACTACATATGCATCATTATCAACAAGGGGATGGTGGGGTTTAACTGCAGCAAGCCAGCTTTGACTCGGTGGCTAACCTAAACTACGACTGCAAGTAACTCTTTTGAGGTGGCGCACACGAGTCCACATATTCACCATATCAATACACCACTATGGATCCGCTCCCGTCTCCCTACGAGAACGCCATCCATAGCACTCACGCTTATCTTGCGTATTTTAGAGTATCCACTTTCACTTGTCTATGAACTGATATAAGCAACCCAGAAGTCCTTTTCCGCGGACACGGCTATTAGAATAGATAATGTTAACCCTGCAGGGGTGTACTTCTTCACACACGCTCTCACCACTTACCGCCGTTTACACGACATGTACTCGGCAACCTTCAAGCGGAAGCCCAACATGGGTGTCGGCCACGGCCTGCCTAAACACTCAAGTCTCTAGTCCAGGTTTATCGCCTATTCGGGTTCCATCCATGAGGAGATCCGGCCGGAGTTTCGCTCACAGCCCCAAACGATGTGAACAGGGTTCCCGAGACACCAAACGGGCGCCCGGTACACCGTGCCACGTGCCTACCGCATCACAGCCCACCCCTACGGTCAGCGCTGCGCATGGCCTCCAGCATACTACAAACACCAGAAACTACTTGCAACTCCTGGACAGAGGACAAGGGTGATTAAGAAGCCGAGAGGGTCCATTGGTTTCAGGCCCAATGCGTGGTAGTAGCTGAATCATGGATCACAAACACAGAACTCAGTTCCTGAGGACGGCTGCAATGAGACAACCCACTATGTACTCCTACATGGCCTCTCACCGCTACCTTTACCAAATCGTATTCACACACTTAGCTCACACACAGTAGGACATGTTCACACACCTCTGATTCATCCCCGATGAATCAGACCTGACTCAACTCTAAGCAGTAGCAGGCATGACAAACAAGCATGAATGAGTAGGCACAACAGGGCTCAAACAACTCCTACTCATGCTAGTGGGTTTCATCTATTTACTGTGGCAATGACAGGTCATGCAAAGGATAAAGGGGTTCAGCTACCGCAGCAAGTAACAGATGAATCGGTGTTGTCCTAATGCAGTAAAAGAGAGCAGGAGCGAGAGAGTGGGATTTTATCGGAATGAACAATGGGGTTTTGCTTGCCTGGCACTTCTGAAGATAACATTGAGTCTTCATCAGTGTCAACGATCACAACGTCGGAACATCGTCTACCGGGAGGGAACAGAAACCGGCAACAAAGAAGAAATACAATCAATGCAATGCACAATATGATGCATGCTCATGACATGGCAATATGAATGTGTTTTGAGCTAATGCAACTAGCAACAGATTAAATGAAGTTGGTTTGAATACAAGATTCAAATTCAAACTCCATATGTGATTATTCAAATGCCATTTAATTGATTTGTGCTAAACAGCAGATATAAGTTGTTCTAACATGCATGAGAATGGTACAGATGGATTCCTTGAATTTTTCTGATAATTTTTCATATATAAATTATTTAATTTGGAGTTACGGTTGAACTTCTATGATTTATTGAAGTTTTAATCATTTTCTGAAATTCCTGAATAAAAATAAATCCAGAAAACCTATTACTGCGTCAGCATGACTTCACAGTGATGTCAGCAAGTCAACGGCGTTGTCCAGGTCAAATCTGACCTGTGGGACCCACATGTCAGTTGCACAGTGATTTAACAGAGTTTAATTAACTTAACTAAATTGTTAGCCGGGTTAGTTAAACGGTAGGGCCCACCTGTCAGTGGCCCTAGGCCTGGGTTAGCGGGGTGGTTAGGCCCTAATGACCGGCCACGTCGGATTCGCCGGCGGTTGGACGACGGCGACGACCCAGAGCGGCGGTGGCTCGCCGGAGTTACGCCAGAGGCGACGGATCGACGCGCCAAGGGCACCAGGAGGTAGCCCGTGCCCGTGCGCATCTAGGGGGACCAACGGGAGGTGCGGGGGTGGCCGGGGTTCGCCGGAATGGAGCTCGCGGCGGCGCCGGCGTTCGGGTGAACCGGGTTTCGGGGTTAGGGAGCACGACAGGAGGCAAAGAGGGGTGTTACGACCTCCTGGGGTTGCACTGAGCACGACCGCGTGCTCGGTTGCAGCTCTAGCTAACGGTGGCTACGGCGGCGACATGGCCGGCGGCAAGCAAGCTCCGGCTCTGGTGGGATCGAGGCTACAGGGCGCAATCGAGGCGGGGAAGAGAGAGGGGAGGCGTAGGAGCTCACAGTGAGTTCGAAGAGCAGGTCGGTGTGCTCGGGGGGATGGCGGAGAGGATGAATCGGACGGCGGCATCCGGCGGCCGTGGTCGGGAAGAAGCGCCGCGGCATCGTCTTGGGGCATCCGGGCTTCGGTGGGTCGACGTAGAGGGGCTTGGGGTCCGGGCTGAGCTCGGGTACGCAGAGAGGGAGCGAGGAAGTGGCTGTGGCCGCGGTGGTTGCGAGCGACGTCGGCGGCGACTCTCGGGTGAGAGAGGGAGAGATCCAGGGAAAAGGGTGAGAGCGCGGGAGAGTGAGGGAAAGAGGCAGGGAGGTGCGTGGCGCTCGAGGAAGGCGTCCAGAGCGTCGAGGAAGGAGAGCGGCAAGCAGGAGGTGGCCGAGGCAGCGTGGGCGCCCGTCGGCCACGCGCGCTGCCTACTGGCGCGGGGAAGACGACAGGAGGGGAGCCCCTGGTGGGCTGGGCCGGCTTCTGCAGCAGGCCGCACAGGTAGGCGCCAGGTAGATCTTCTGCTCTCTCTCTCTTATTTCTATTTAATTCTGTTTTTCTATTTTCTGTAGTTTGTTTTGATTTGATTTAAAAATATCAAATCATTTTATAAAATCCTGGAAACAATTATGGGTGCTTTCTGAATTATTTCAGTGACCCTTAACAATTTCCAACATTTATTTGAACATTTAAATTATTTATAGTATTTAAATGCCCAAGGTCAAATACAATAGGATTTAATTCAAAAATACAGAATGGCCTAGAAATATGTGCATCATTGTTGGCAGGGGTTTTCACCTTTAACAAAAATAATGAACTTTCCTAAAGGGCATTCTGGGTTTATTGAAAATATTTTTATTTTGATCCTAATTGCATTTTATTTAGTGCTAGGGTTTGTCATCCCCAGTTCAAGTTTCATGAACTTTAAACATGATGCACGAATGCCTTAATGCAACTAATGACAAACAAATTCTAGGGCTGTGACAGTGTCCCACTTGTACTTCGTCGATGACTGAGTCGACTGAGTCGACGAGTCGCTCTCGGCCACAAGCTTGTGTTGCTCTTTCTACAAAATGGACCGTGAATCATTTACGAATGTGACTAGAATGTAGTAGACTTCGTTGATCAAAACCTAATATGTAAGGTGGTAAAAGGATAATTACTAGTAATCTCATGAATTTCCTAGTCGGCCCGTCGGTGAAAACAAATCTTTTTCTTGGGGTCCCACGAGAATCGGGCCCTGATGAAGTCGTGCTCCTGCTGGTCGGTGAACTCAGCCAATGGGTCTGGGATCCCCTGACGTTCACGTTCTGCGTCCTCCTTAGCCCACACGGGCCTCTTTCCCGTGTAACCACGACTTCCAAGGCTGTGGTTCCCCATGTTCTTTGCCTCTAGTTGCTTGCCTCCAAGGTTGTTAGAATCGCGATTCTATCGTACGATTCTACGACTTTACGATCCAAACTAACCTCTTTCATTCTACGATTTTGGTCTCTAGAATCTACGTTTCTAAGATCCTGATAGTGAAGATTCTACGATTTGCGATCCTACCATCGAAGCTCCGATCCGATTCAGGATCACGATTCTGACAACCTTGCTTGCCTCTCTCCGACCTAGCCTTGGCAGCTTCTTCATTGCAAGTCTCCTTGAACTTTTCAAAGTCCTCTATAGTAATTTTCGGATTGTCTGCAACAATCTCGGCGTAGGTTTCATGGTATACTTGAATCGCCTTTTTCACCCTAGTTTTCCAAGCGCTCAATGCGTTGCTGAACTTCCCTAGGGCTTTGTTGTTGATTTTTTTCATGGCATCATCATCCCGTGGGTCGACATTGTCATTCCGACCGGGGAACAGGAATCTTGCGTGCAACCTAGTTAGGAGCGACTTCTTCAAATGTTCATTCTTTCGTATTTTTGTGGTGTTGATGTTAGCGGTATCCCGTAGGATGCATGCTAGTTGGTTGCCGTAACACGCTGCCACTTCTCGCGGCTCTATTGGCTCAAACTCGCTAGGGTGCACCGCCATGACCACCAGTCTGCCGGTGCCGAGCTCATTTGGGCGTCGTGTCCTCTTTTCCTTCTTTCCCTCACTGGCTTGGGAGGTCCCACCACCTTCCGTGCTGTAGCTAGCAACATCATCAGCGCTAGTCTCAGTGCCAGTGTCATTGGTGGCATCAGTGTTGGTGCCGGTGCCACCATCGTCGTCCTCCGTCATGACAAGGGGGTCCTGACACCCAGCTTGCTATCTCTCCTGATCCACTAGAAAGTCGAGGTAGGCGTGTGCTCGACCTAATTGGGACTGAGAACCTCCGGCCTCATCGGTGTCGGTCATGTTTCCTAGGGTTCAATGTCGTAGTCGTATAATTATCAAGCTTTATATAATAAAGTGAATAATGACAAAAAAAAGTGACCTTTGTTTTGTCAGAAATGTCGTTTCATTCCCAGAGCGACAAATCTCGAGAACTCGATATGTCCAACTTTCTAGCACAAGTCATGCCGAAATTCACGGAAAATTTCGGCATGACCTTTGCTAGAAAGTGCACATATAGAGCGCCTGAAATTTGCCGGAATGGAAATGAATCAACATTTCCAGCAAAACATAGGTCACTTTGTTGCTGCTGGCTTATACAAAATCATGAACATTGCTGCCCAACTGATGCAAAAAAGATCAACTATACCAATCTAACAGCTCATTAACCAATCTATCAGCTCCACTCCCCATTGCATCATTATGAACACTTTAACAGCCACATTATGAACACTCCCCCTTGCATCATTATGTGCTGACATATGAAGAGGGAGGGAACAGGGGGTGGCACACCTCGGGGTTGGGATCAGGGTCGCCGGGGCAGAGGGGGGGGGGTTGAGGGCGTCCTTCTCCTCCTCGTCGATCTGCGCCTAGCTTCGATCTGCAGAGAGAGAGAGAGAGACCAACATAAGCTAATTTTCAAAAACTTTAATTTTCATTTTCATTTAAAAACAAACACTAACAACAAATTAAGCTAACTAACACTAACTAACTATCACTGGGCTAACACTAACACTAACTAACACTAACAGCAATTAACTAACAAGCACTAACAGCAAATTACGCTAACTAACACTAACAACAATTAAATTAAGCTAACAGGATACACCAACTAACCCTAACTAACACTAACTAACTAACACTAACTAACACTGTGGAGGGGAGGGAAAGGCACCTATCTAGTGCTCGCTGGCGTTGCTGGGCGTCGCCGGCTGCTTCACGGAGGGAGGTGCTGAAGGGGTCGGGGTCGACGGGGTCGCTGATTTACAGAGAGCGGGAGGGGGTCAGAGAGAAAGAGAGAGAGCTTGGGCTGAGGGGTCGGAG
>NC_041381.1:696888243-696892886 GCF_002162155.2 Triticum dicoccoides
GCATACCGTAGCGGGAGGGGGTCGTGGCGAGGCTAGCGGCGGCGGTGGTGTGGGCGCGGCGGGGCGAGGCTGGCATCGGCGGCGGGGTAGGCGGGGCAGGGCGGGGCTGGCGTGGGCGGCGGCGTGGGTGGGGCAGCGTCGGCGGTGGCGTCAAAGGGGATCGACGAGCGGCGCGAGTGAGAGAGATAGGAAAGAGGGGGCTAGCAGCCCAGTGCTATAGCTAACTTGCTATAGCGCGTGTTGGGAAAACGCGCTATAACTAAGTTAGCTATAGCGGTGTTCTAGCAAAAACGCGCTACTGCTAACTTTTTTCTTTATTCTTCTCTTTATTTTTTTCTTTTTATTTTTAAATTTTTAAATTTTTATTTTTCTTGCATTTCATTTTCCACAACTTATTAGTTCCTTTTTCTTTTTCTTTTCATTTTATTTTGCAAAACTTTGTTTTTTTTTCTTTTTTTCTTTCATTTGCAATTTTCTTTTTCTTATCTTTCTTTTGCACTTTCCTTCCTTTAATTTGGTCTGTCATTTGAGCAATATACCACTGTTACCCTCCAGATAATAATTAGTATAATATATCTTACATCATTTGGCCGCTATCGGCGGTATACAAAATAGCTAGACACACACAAACTTTGGGGATTAGTTTGTCAGCTTGGGCGACGACGACGCTTCAGACTGACCTTCTTACCTCTTTTGTTAGTTGTTGAATAATTGAGCCCATGGTCGTGACTTTTCCTTCTACTGGGATTACAATCTTTCGTAGGTAATGTAGTCTTCATTCTTCTTTTGACGTATGTTTCATCGTCATGAGCATCATCTTCCCTCATCAGATCACCGTACTGGTCATAGTCTTCCTCGTTGGCGACTCCATCCATTCCGGCGATGCTCCTTTTGCTTCTCCTCACGACAACATGGCTGGGATTGATCGGATCAGTTATGAAGAAACATTGTGTCACGTGTTTAGCATGTACCCATGGATCATTTTTGGCGATGGCATTGACAGTACCGCTATCGGAGTCGGGTATACACATGGTAGTGAAATGTCACTTTTCTCTGTGTACATTCTTAGCCCATATGACACGGAACATCATCGCGCTATGCAATCTAGAGTAGTTGAGCTGCCATATCTCTTCAACCCTTCCATAATATCTTTCAATTACATTCCCGATCATGGCTTCCATCGTCACCCCTGAGTATTGGTCATCACTGTTTAAATCTTTCTCCTCCGTGTAGAACGTGTATCCGTTGATATCGTATGCTTGATAAGTCACGAGGTTGGTCGAGGGGACATGTGCTAAGGCGTATATGAGTGTTCCATTCGGACAACCTTCTTCCGGGGGATTAGCCAGAACTCGCTCTTTGAACCAACGCACAAAAGTGGAGTTGTGCTCTCTAATAACTTCAGCGTCCGTCCTGTGCACCCCACGGTCACGGTACTTCTTTGCGATGGTCTCTTTGTGCAGTGTCATGAAATCTTCTAGCACATCTAGGTGTTGTAGCACTACTAAGTTTGCCCTGTCAAGGTCGTTTTGTCGGCCCGAGCGTAACACATTCACATCCCTATGACCATTGGTGAGACCTTCGCCTTCGAGCCTTCCACAGTGCTTGTTGACTGGCAAACCAACAACAAGGTCTTTGGTCAGATAACTCTCACAGAAAGAGATGCACTCTTTGGTCAGGTATCCCTGGGCTATGCTTCCATCTGGACGGGACATGTTACGAACGAATCCTTTGATGACCCCATTCATCCTCTCGAACGACATCATGCTATGCAGGAATGTCGGCCCTAGGTCGACGATGTCGTCCACGATGTGGACACATAGATGCACCATGACATCAAAGAGCGTAGGCGAGAAGTACATCTCTAGCTCATTTAGTATGACAACAATCTCTTCCTATAGCCTATGGAGTTTCTTTACACTGATCGACTTTCGAGAGATAGCATCAAAAAAGTGGCATAGGTCAGTAAGCGTCTCACGCACATGTGAGTCCATAATCCCTCTAAGTGCAACTGGGGGTAACTACGTCATCATCACATGACAGTCGTGAGACTTCATCCCACTGAACCTTTTTTTCTTAGTCTCTAGATATCTGCTTATCTTCCCATAGTATCTGGAACTAACTTTGATTCCAGCAAGGCACTTGAACAATTGACCGACCTCCTTCAGATCTAAGGTGAAGCAAGAGGGGGGCAATATTGTTCTTCCTTCTTGTTTGCTTTTTTTCCCATATCTTTCGTCTCCATCTCCATCTCAGTCTCCTCTGACCTTTTACCGGGCATTTGGAGATCTTTCCTGATATTCAAATATTCCAAGCCTTTTCTTGCCTTCGGCCCATCCTTGGTCCTCTCCGGCATGTTCATCAATGTTCCAAGCAAACTCTCAAGGATATAATCTGTGATATGCATTGGATCAAGGCTATGAGGCGTGTCGAGTATGGGCCAGTATTCCAAGTCCAAGAAAACATATCTCGTCTTCCATATCTTCAGCAGGGGCTCCGGCGCCTTTTTCTTCGTCTTTCCCGGGGAGGGGCACTCTTCCCAGTTCTTCAATAACTCATATATTTCTGCACCACTACGCTTACATGGAGGACCTCGATGCTCATCCTTACCATTGAATAGATCTCCATGCTTTCTCCATGGTTCATCCTTCTCGAGCCATCTTCGATGCCCCATGTACACGATTTTCAAAGACCCGCCATCTTTCGATAGCTGCAGAGAAGTCGTATCATCTATGCACCTTGTGCATCCGCTATATCGATGGCACACCTGGCCGGAGAGATAGCCGTAACCGAGATAGTCCTGCACTGCCGTGATCAACGCGGCTCTCATGTAGAAATACTCTCCTTTATTTGCATCCCATGTCTTGGCCGGCGTTTTCCATAAGGTATCTAGCTCCTCTTTAAGTAACCCAAGATACAGATTTATATCATTTCCCGGTTGTGTCGGCCTTTGAATAAGCATAGCCATGTGATTGTATTTTTCCTCCATGCACAACCAGGGGGGAGGTTGTACATCCATACAAACACGGGCCATGTGCTATGATTGGTGTTCTAGTTGCCAATGGATTCATGCCATCACTACTAGCGCCAAGCACGATGTTCCTTGGATCATTTGCAAAAAATTCAAATTCAACATTTAATGCTCTCCACTAGCTAGCATCTGCAAGGTGTCTCAGCTTCGGCTCATCTCCGTCATCTGGCTTCACCCTCTCCGCGTGCCAGCGCATAAGCTTTGCTTCCTTAGGATCTACAAAATACCGCTGTAGACGCGGAGTGATCGGAAAGTACCATACAACTTTCTATGGAGCTTTCTTTCTGGCCTTTTTATATCGTGAAGCATTGCACTTTGGACAGATGGTTTTTTCCACGTGCTCGTTCTGATATATGATGCAATCATTGATGCATGTGTGATATCTAATATATGGCAGATCAAGAGGGCACACGATTTTCTTTGTCTCCTCGACACTAGTAGGACACGGGCTTCCCGCGGGAAGAACCTTCTTTAGATACTTCAGAAGCTCATCCAGGCTTGTATCTGTCCATTTGTTTTTTTCCTTCATCTTTAGAAGTTCTAATGTGAAACTCAAGCGGGTCACCTCGGGATTGCAACCATCATACAAAGGAGTCATCGAGTCTACCTCCAGTTGTGCCAGTTTGGCCTCCTCTCTTGAAGTAGCTCTGTAGCTAGTCGTCTTCTTGCGAAGCAGGTCTCGAACATGTGGGTCCCGCATGGCTGAACTTAGTAGCGACGAAGACGGACGCGTGTCCGCATCTTCTCCGCCTTGAACTGCCTCTTCGCCATCGACATTTCTGAGGCGGTCTTCCTCTTCGGGCACATAATCGGTCATCTCTTCATCTGGTGGCCCCTTGTTGTTATTTCCTGCCCCATCGACGTCCTCATCATCATCATCATCATCATCATCATCATCATCATCATCTTCACTTATCCACCGAGTATGGCCAGGCATGAAACCATGAATGAGCAGGTGCGCCTTGAATTTACCACCCTTAAAGGAGTCGAGCCTAACTCCTCCTTTGCATTTTCGACACGGACATAAAACATCCTTCAGTCTTTTTTCATACATGTCATCCACAGTGGATTGCCAGTATCTTTCCACCATCCTTCCATTGACCTTCATGATCACCTGCGCCTGGAGCAAATATTATAACCACATATATATGCACGCATGGATCAAATTCATACAAAAATTCAGCGTGAACTTCCCTAAACATAGGACATATTGAGTTTGCATGCCTGAAATTCGCCGAAACGGAATTGAATCGACATTTCGGCAAAACATAGGCAAGTCATGTCACCCACATTATTTCATCAAATACAGAATGTAGGCAACTCAAATTGTACCACACACAATTCGGTATATATATATTCTCATATCGCATATATATATATAGTTTCGGTCCAATCCACACAAGCACCTTTTTTTGCTCACCTATGTGTCGAGAGGTATATCGAGCACCTTTCTTCTTAATTACCTAGTAGCTCTAGATATATAGCTCTAACTAGCTAGCTAGCTAGCTAGGGAGAGAGAGAGAGCTAGCTAGCTAGGGAGATAGTGGGAGAGGAGAGGGAGAGAAGAGGGAAGGCATTAATGGAAGAGGGGGAGGTCAAAGAAGAGGGGGAG
>NC_041381.1:696893248-696952969 GCF_002162155.2 Triticum dicoccoides
TGAGGGGGCTCTAATGGAGGGGGGAGGGGCAAAGAAGAGGGGGAAGCATTGAAGAACAAGCAAGTGCAAGAGGGAGGGGAGAAAGAAAGGGGGGAAGAAGAGGGGGAGGGGGGGAAAGGTGGCAGATATTTTGGCTGGCGATTGTAGCAGTAGCGCGGGGCACCAAAGTGCGCTACTGCTATGTGTGCCAGCCAAAATATCTACTGGTACATAAAACTATCTATAGCGCTTGCTCCAAAAACACGCTACTAGTAAAAGATTACACATAGAAGAAGTAGCAGTAGCGCTTCTTGGTGGACACACGCTACTGCTATATTCTTAACAGTAGCACTTGTTAGAGTACAAACGCTGCTACTATTCTTAACAGTAGCGCTTGTTAACTTACTAGTACCGTGCCCTCTAGAAACCAACGCTACTGCTAAGTTGTACCAGTAGCGCGGTTTGTAACACACGCTATTGGTAATTATCAATAGTGTGGGCTCCAAAACACACGCTACTGGTAAACTTCTATGTATAAGCCTTTTCCTAGTAGTGGTATGGTGGACTCATATGGAATAACTTTGGGGTTTATGGAGTTTGTATGCACAAGCAGTATTCCCGCTTAGTACAAGTGAAGGCTAGCAAAAGACTGGGAAGCGACCAACTGAGAGAGCAACAACAGTCATGAACATGTATTAAAATTAATCAACACCGAGTACAAGCATGAGTAGGATATAATCCACCATGAACATAAATAACGTGAAGGCTATGTTGATTTTTGTTTCAAATACATGCATGAACATGTGCCAAGTCGAGTCACTCAATTCATTTAAAGGAGGATACCACCCTATCATACCACATCACAACCATTTTAATAGCATGTTGGCACGCAAGGTAAACCATTATAAGCTCCTAGCTAATTAAGCATGGCATAAGGAACTATAATCTCTAATTGTCATTGCAAACATGTTTATTCATAATAGGCTGAATTAGGAACGATGAACTCATCATATTTACAAAAACAAGAGAGGTCGAGTTCATACCAGCTTCTCTCATCTCAATCAGTCCATCGTATATCGTCATTATTGCCTTTCACTTGCACGACCGAACGGTGTGTATAATAATGATAGTGCACGTGCATTGGACTAAGATGGAATCTGCAAGCATTCAACTCAAGAGAGAAGACAAGGTAATATGGGCTCTAAATTAAATCAATAATCATGCATATAAGAGCCACTAAGAATTTTCATTATGGTCTTCTACTCTTGACCCCCAAAGGAAAGAAAAGAAATAAAACTATTTACACGGGAAAGCTCCCAACAAACAAAAGAAGAACGAGAAATCTTTTTGGATTTTTTTAATTATTACTACTACATGCATGGAAATTAAATTAACTAATTTTTTTGGGTTTTCTTAAGGTTTTATCTAACACACAAGAAGAAAACTAGAAAAAAAATTAAACTAGCATGGATAGTACAATGAAAGAGTATGAGGACCGACACTAGAATGAGTGTGTGAAAATGAATGTAAAGTCGGCGAGGAATACGTGTACTCCCCTAAGCTTAGGCTTTTGGCCTAAGTTGGTTTATGGCCATGGGTAGCGTGGCTGATATCCGTAGTTGTAACTGGGGTCGTACTGAGATGCAGCAGCCATTGCCTCCTGAGCTGCAGCCTGGCGGCGGGCTGCTTCCGCTCTTCTCTCGTACTCATTTGCCTCCTCCCTGGTGACGACATATCTTCGTTTTGCCTGATAATCAAAAAGGGTAGGAGCAGGGAGAGTAATATGGATAGCACGACCTCTGTCAAAGATTAGTCGATATTGGAGGAATTGTTCATTTCTCTCAAGAAAATGATGACTAACCATGGCATTATAATCTAAAAAAGCAGGAAGCAACTCCATATCATTTTCATGTATAGGTATATCAAGATAATTAGCCACACGGGTTGCATAAATTCCTCCAAAAAAAGTCTCCAGCTTAACCATTATGATGCAACCTATGTGCAACAATTGCTCCCAAGTTGTATTGTTTATCACCTAAGATAGCACTCTTGAGAACACAAAGATCAGGAACACACATATGACATGCTTCATCTTTACCGTTAATGCATCTACCAATGAAGAGAGCGAAATAATGTATAGCAGGAAAATGGATGCTCCCTATGGTAGCTTGTGCTATTTCCCTAGATTCTCCCACAGTGATACTAGCAAGAAAGTCTTTATATTCAGATTTACTAGGTTCATTAACACTTCCCCACTGCGGGAGTTTGCAAGCAGTAGTAAAATCTTCTAGGTCCATGGTATATGATTTATCATAAATATCAAACATGACAGTTTGAGAATTGCGCGAGGATGTAAATTTAAACCTTCTCACAAATGAATCAGTTAAGTACTAGTATTGAGGGCACTTGTCTTGCATGAATTCCTCAAGGTCCGCATTACACACATATGCTTCGAATTCATCATTGATACCCGCTGCAACCAAAAACGGCTTTGACGGCCATTCACAAGGCCGCACATCAGCTTCCCTTGGTGGTTTGTCGTCCAGCTCATGTATAGCGAGCCGGAGTCCTTTCTTCCTTGAAGAACCACCTTGATACATTTTCCTAAACATATTTATTTTCTGTAATATTTCTGAAATTTTTAGTAACTTCAAAATAAAAGTGAATCAAACTAAACAAGATTGATAGCAACTACTCCCATAAGTGCCTAGAGCCTATATCATGCATTAGAATTACTTGGAACCTCATAAATTTAACATGCAATCTGAAGAGCAGGGTCACCAAGGCAGCAAGAATTTGCAATGAATAAAGCACTAGAACAAAAACTAATTGGATCGTTGGAGGAGTCACATACCAAGCAGCAATCTCCCAAAGCAGTTTTGTGAATGGAGCTTTGAGCAAGGGGATCAAAAATCACAGCAAAATGAGCTAGAACTCGTGCTTGAGCTGGATGGGGATTTTTTTGGGAGGAAGATGGAGTGTGTGAGTGCAGGAATAAGTGGAGGGGAGCCACCATGGGCCCATGAGGCAGGGGGCGCACCCTGTAGGGGTGGGCGCGTCCTGGACCCTCGTGGCCAGGTGCTTGCTCCCCCTGCTATGTTCTCAGTGCCAAATATTCTCAAATATGCCAGAAAAAATCATATTAAATTGGCATGGCATTTGGAGAACTTTTATTTTCAGGATATTTTTTATTGCATGGATAATTCAGAAAACAAACAAAATATACTATTTCTACTTTATTTATTCTAAGTAACAGAAAGTAAAGAGAGGGTACAGAAGGTTGTGCCTTCTAGTTTCATCCATCTCATGATCCTCAAAAGGAATCCACTAACAAGGTTGATCAAGTCTTGTTAACAAACTCGTTCCAAATCACATGAAACCAGAGAAATTTCAATGTGGCACTAGGTTACCTCAACGGGGGTATGAACATCCCCAATAATAAGAATATCATACTTTTTCTTTGCAATAGGAAGAGGAAATTCAAAACCTCCAAATATAATTGACGGAATTTTCCCAATAGAATTTATGCTGTGAACTTGAGGTTGTTTCCTCGGAAAGTGTACCGTATGCTCATTTCCATTAACATGAAAGGTGACATTGCCTTTGTTGCAGTCAATAACAGCACCTGCAGTACTTAAAAAGGGTCTTCCAAGGATAATCGACATACTGTCGTCCTCAGGGATATCAACAATGACAAAGTCTGTTAAGATAGTAACATTCGCAACAACAACAGGCATGTCCTTACAAATGCCGACGGGTGTAGTAGTTGATTTGTCAGCCATTTGCAAAGATATCTCAGTAGGTGTCAAGTTACTTTATTCAATTAGTCTACGGTATAAGGAAAGAGGCATAACACTAACATCGGCTCCTAAATCACATAAGGCAGTTTTGACATAATTTCTTTTGATGGAGCATGGTATAGTGGGTACTCCGGGATCACCAAGTTTCTTAGGTATTCCACCCTTAAAAGTATAGTTAGCAAGCATGGTGGAGATTTCAGCTTCAAGTATTTTTCTTTTATTTGTAATGATATCTTTCATGTATTTAGCATAAGGATTTGTTTTAAGCATATCGGTTAAGCGCATGCGTAAGAAAATAGGTCTAATCATTTCAACAAAGCGCTCAAAGTCCTCATCATCCTTTTTCTTGGATGGTTTAAGAGGAAAAGGCATGGGTTTCTGAACCCATGGTTCTCTTTCCCTACCATGTTTCCTAGCAACAAAATCTCTCTTATCATAACATTGATTTCTTGATTGTGGGTTATCAAGATCAACATCAGGTTCAATTTATATATCATTGTTATTACTAGGTTGAGCATCTACATGAACATCATTATTAGCATTATCATTGGGTTCAAGTTCATCTCTGGATTGTGTTTCAGCATCAGAGATAGAAGTATCATTAGGATTCTCAGGTGTTTCTACATTAGGTTCATTAGAAGCATGCAAAGTCCCATCATTTTTCTTTTTCTTCTTTTTAGAAGAACTAGGAGCATCTAAATTATTTTTCTGAGAATCTTGTTCAATTCTCTTAGGGTGGCCTTCAGGATACAGAGGTTCCTGAGTCATTTTACCAGTTCTGGTAGCCACTGTAACAGCAAAATCATGTTTATTATTTAATTCATCAAGCAATTCATTCTGAGCCTTAAGTACTTGTTCGGCTTGAGTAGTAACCATAGAAGCATATTTGCTAAGGAGTTTAAGTTCACCTTTAACTCTAGCCATATAATCACTCAAGCGTCCTATCATGAAAGCATTACTCTTTAATTCTCTACCAACATAATCATTGAAATTTGCTTGTTTATCCATAAAGTTATCAAATTCATCCAAACATTGGCTATGAAACTTAGTAGAGGGGATTTCAACTTTATCATATCTATAGAGAGAATTTACCTTCACTATCTGTGTCGGGTTATCAAGACAATGTGTTTCTTCAACAGGCGGTATATTAAGACCATGTATTTCTTCATCCATAACATAACCCTTCGGAACAACAGGCAATTCATATCTAGGGGGAGAACCTTCATCATCACTATCATCAATATTATCAGTTTCAATAATTTCATTCTCCCTAGCTCTAGCAAGTTGTTCATCAAGAAATTCACCCAGTGGCACAGTAGTATCAAGCATAGAAGTAGTTTCATCACAAGTATCATGCATAGCAGAAGTGGCACATCAATAACATGTGACATATCAGAATTCATAGCAGTAGAAGGTTTAGGTGTCGCAAGTTTACTCATAACGGAAGGAGAATCAAGTGCAGAGCTAGATGGCAGTTCCTTACCTCCCCTCGTAGTTGAGGGATAAATTTTAGTTCTTTTATTTTTCAAGTTCTTCATAGTGATAAGCAGATATAAATCGCAAGTGACTCAAAGAATAGAGCTATGCTCCCCGGCAACGGCGCTAGAAAATAGTCTTGATAACCCACAAGTATAGGGGATCGCAACAGTTTTCGAGGGTAGAGTATTCAACCCAAATTTATTGATTCGACACAACGGGAGACAAAGAATATTCTCAAGTATTAGCAGTTGAGTTTTCAATTCAACCACACCTGGATAACTTAGTATCTACAGCAAAGTATTTAGTAGCAAAGTAGTATGATAGTAACGGTAACAGTGACAAAAGTGAAGATAGCAGTTTTGTAGTAATTGTAACAGTAGCAACGGTAAAGTAAATAAGCAAAGCACAATATGTGAAAAGCTCGTAGGCATTGGATCACTGATGGATAATTATGCCGGATGCAATTCATCATGTAATAGTTATAACATAGGGTGACACATAACTAGCTCCAGTTCATCAATGTAATGTAGGCATGTATTCCAATATAGTCATACGTGCTTATGGAAAAGAACTTGCATGACATCTTTTGTCCTACCCTCCCGTGGCAGCGGGGTCCTAATGGAAACTAAGGGATATTAAGGCCTCCTTTTAATAGAGTACCGGACCAAAGCATTAACACATAGTGAATACATGAACTCCTCAAACTACGGTCATCACCGAGAAGTATCCCGATTATTGTCACTTCGGGGTTGTCGGATCATAACACATAATAGGTGACTATAGACTTGCAAGATAGGATCAAGAACTCACATATATTCATGAACACAGAATAGGTTCAGATCTGAAATCATGGCACTCGGGCCCTAGTGACAAGCATTAAGCATAGCAAAGTCATAGCAACATCAATCTCAGAACTAGTGGATACTAGGGATCAAACCCTAACAAAACTAACTTGATTACGTGGTAAATCTCATCCAACCCATCACCGTCCAGCAAGCCTACGATGGAATTACTCACGCAGGACGGTGAGCATCATGAAATTGGTGATGGAAGATGGTTGATGATGACAACGGCGACGAATCCCCCTCTCCGAAGCCCCGAATGGACTCCGAATCAGCCCTCCCGAGAGAGATTAGGGCTTGGAGGCGGCTCCATATCATAAAACGCGATAAAACTTTCTCTCTGATTTTTTCCCCGCAAAACGGAATATATGGAGTTGGAGTTGAGGTCGGTGGAGCATCAGGGGGCCCACGAGACAAGGGGCGTGCCTAGGGGGAGGGGGCGCGCCCCCCACTCTCGTGGACAGGGTGTGGCACCCCTGGCCTTGATTCTTTCGCCAGTATTTTTTATATTTTCCAAAAGTTATCTCCATGGATTTGCAGGTAATTTCGAGAACTTTTACTTCTGCACAAAAATAACACCATGGCAGTTCTGCTGAAAACAGTGTCAGTCCGGGTTAGTTCCATTCAAATCATGCAAATTAGAGTCCAAAACAAGGGCAAAAGTGTTTGGAAAGGTAGATACATTGGAGACGTATCACTAGCCCTTTCTAAGACCACAAAACATAAATGCAGAGCACCTTTAAAGATTAAGGACTGACTAAACATTATAATTCATGGTAAAAGAGATCCAATCATAGTCACACCCAATATAAACTAATAGTAATGCATGCAAATGACAGCGGTGCTCTCCAGCGGGTGCTTTTTAATAAGAGGGTGATGACTCAACAAAAAAGTAAATAGATAGGCCCTTCGTAGAGGGAAGCAGGGATATGTAGAGGTGACACAGCTTGATTTTGAAACAAAGATAATAACATTTTGGGCAGTATACTTTCATTGTCAACATAACAACTATGAGATCTCGATATCTTCCATGCTACACACATTATAGGCGGTTCCCAAACAGAATGGTAAAGTTTATACTCCCCCTCCACCAACAAGCATCAATCCATGGCTTGCTCAAAACAACGGGTGCCTCCAACTAACAACAATCCTGGGGGAGTTTTGTTTAATTATTTTGATTTGATTTGAGCATGGGACTGGGCATCCCGGTGACCAGCCATTTTCTCATGAATGAGGAGCAGAGTCCACTCCTCTTGAGAATAACCCGCCTAGCATGGAAGATACAGACAGCCCTAGTTGATACATGAGTTGTTCGAGCATACAAAACAGAATTTTATTTGAAGGTTTGGAGTTTGGCACATACAAATTTACTTGGAACGGCAGGTAGATACCGCATATAAGAAGGTATGGTGGACTCATATGGAATAACTTGGGGGCTTATGGAGTATGGATGCACAAGCAGTATTCCCGCTTAGTACAAGTGAAGGCTAGAAAAAGACTGGGAAGCGACCAACTGAGAGAGCGACAACAGTCATGAACATGCATTAAAATTAATAGACACTGAGTGCAAGCATGAGTAGGATATAATCCACCATGAACATAAATATCGTGAAGGCTATGTTGATTCTGTTTCAACTACATGCGTGAACATGTGCCAAGTCGAGTCACCCAATTCATTCAAAGGAGGATACCACCCTATCATACCACATCACAACCATTTTAATAGCATGTTGGCACGCAAGGTAAACCATTATAAACTCATAGCTAATTAATCATGGCATAAGCAACTATAATCTCTAATTGTCATTGCAAACATGTTTATTCATAATAGGCTGAATCAGGAATGATTAGCTAATCATATTTACAAAAACAAGAGAGGTCGAGTCCATACCCGCTCCTCTTATCCCAATCATTTCATCATATATCATCATCATTGCCTTTCACTTGCACGACCGAACGGTGTGGATAATTCTATACTACTCTATAGTGTATGAGTAATATAGCATAGGAGCCGTTGGATCGTTACAATCGGACGGTTGTAATTAATTGATTCTAATATAAGGAAATGTGGCGTCACGTGTGCCGTTAGATATGGCAATCCTACGGTCAGTATCACAGGGATTCGCAGCGGGGCAGCATCCTCGTCCGATCAGTCATGTGATCTGACACTTGGTTCAGAACTTTCACGTGAGGGCCTAGCTTTACATAGTAAGTTGGCCATGTAGGACACGCAAGTACAGGCTAGAAGCATCTAGACTAGAGACTAGCTAGCTGACAATAGTAACACAGTCGAAGTTTACTGTTGGATGCACAGAAGCAATCATTTTTTATTTTTCAAAAGTAGTACGCCGCAGAAAATAGTAGCACATGACAATATTGTTGGCTTCCGAAAGAAATATTCAAACAGCTGGTAGAAATTTTAGATTTGTTTTTTTTGACATGATGTTAGTTTACTTAAAACACCGAGAGGTCGAGGACACATGAACGAAATAAAAATTATGAGAAAATTCTGACTTAAAGGTTTGAAAAGGTGAATTAATTACACAAACAAATTTTCCCTATATTTCAAGTATGAATTTTAAAAATAACTCACTCAATTACATAATATAAGATGTTATTACAACTAATATTTGTGCTACTTGATTTGAAGTGCAGAGCAAAAAGAAGTTTCCACAAGAAAGCAGAAATATCTTTTTCAAAATTACATGATAATTTTATCAAAACATGGGTGTTTAAATTTAACAACTTCTTATTGTGATTATACATAACAATCTGACGTGCAAAGCACGTGCAAATTACTAGTAATAATAGTGCACGTGCATTTGACTAAGCTGGAATCTGCAGGCATTCATTTCAAGAGAGAAGACAAAGTAATATGGGCTCTTGGTTAAAGTAAATCAATTATGCATATGAGAGCCACTTAGACATTTTCATTATAATCTTCTCCTCTCGACCCCCAAAGGAAAAGAAAAGAAATAAAACTATTTACACTGGAAAGATCCCAACAAGAAAAAAGAAGAACGAGAAATCTTTTTGAGTTTTTCTTTTAGTTACTACAACATCATAGAAAAATAAACTAGCTAAAAGCTATTACTAACTTTTTTGGGTTTTTCTTAAGGTTTATCAAACACACAAGAAGAAAGCTAGAAAAAGAAATTAAACTAGCATGGATAGTACAATGAAAGAGTATGAGCACCGACACTAGAATGAGTGTGTGAACATAAATGTAAAGTCGGTGAGGAATACGTACTCCCCCAAGCTTAGGATTTTGGCCTAAGTTGGTCTATGGCCATGGGTAGACTGGCTGATATCCGAAGTTGTAACTGGGGTCGTATTCAGATGCAGCAGCCATTGCCTCCTGTGCTGCAGCATGGCGGCGAGCTGCTTCCGTCCTCCTCTCGTACTGATTCTCCTCCTCCCTGGTTATAACATATCTTCTTTTTGCCTGATAATCAAAAAGGGCAGGAGTAGGAAGAGTAATATGGACAGCGCGACGTCTGTCAAAGATTAGTCGATACTGGAGGAATTGTTCATTCCTCTCAAGAAAATGATGACTAACCATGGCATTATAATCAAAATAAACGGGAAGCAACTCTATATCATTTTCATGTATAGGTATATCAAGATAATTAGCCACACGGGTCACATAAATTCCTCCAAACAAGTCTCCAACTAAACCATTATGATGCAACCTACGTGCAACAATTGCCCCAAGTTGTATTGTTTATCACCTAATACAGCACTCTTGAGAACACAAAGATCAGGAACACACATGTGACATGCTTCATCTTTACCGTTAATGCATCTACCAACGAAGAGAGCAAAATAATGTATAGCAGGAAAATGAATGCTCCCTATGGTAGCTTGTGCTATTTCTCTAGATTCTCCCACAGTAATACTCGCAAGAAAGTCTTTATATTAAGATTTACGAGGTTCATTAACGCTTTCCCACTGCGGGAGTTTACAAGCAGTAGTAAAATCTTCTAGGTCCATGGTATATGATTTATCATAAATATCAAACAGGACACTTTGAGAATTGCGCGAAGATGTAAATTTAAACATTCTCACAAATGAATCAGTTAAATATCGGTATTGAGGGCACTTATCTTGCATGAATTCCTCAAGGTCAGCATTACGCACATATGCATCAAATTCATCCTTGATGCCCGCTTCGACCATAAACTGCTCTGACGGCCATTCGCAAGGCTGAAACAGCTACCCTTGGTGGTTCATCATCTTGCTCACGTATTGTGAGCCTGGGTCCTTTCTTTCTTGAAGAACCACCTTGATACATTTTCCTGAACATATTTATTCCTCTGCAAAATTTCTGAAATATTTATTGACTCAAAATAAAAGGAAACCAAACTTAATATAATTGATAGCAACTACTCCCACAAGTGCCTAGAGCCTCTATCATGCATTAGAATTACTTGGGACCTCATAAATTTAACATGCAAGCTCAAGAATAGGGTCACCTAAGCAGCAAGAATTTGCAATGAATAAAGCACTAGAATAAAAACAAATTGGATCATTGGAGGAGTCACATACCAAAGAACAAACCCCCAAAGTAGTTTTGTGAATGGAGCTTTGAGCAAGGAGATCGAAAATGGCAGCAAAATGAGCTAGAACTCGTGCTTGAGCTAGATAGTGATTTTTTTGGGAGAAAGAAGGAGTGTGTGGGTGCATGAATAAGTGGAGGGGAGCCACCATGGGCCCACGAGGCTGGGGCGCGCCATGGACCCTCGTGGCCAGGTGCTTGCTCCCCCTGCTGTGTTCTCAGTTCGAACTTTTATTCCAAAAAAATCATATTAAATTGGCATGGTATTTGGAGAACTTTTATTTTTGGGACATTTTTTATTGCATAGATAATTCAGAAAACTGACATATAATATTTCTACTTTATTTATTCTAATTAACAGGAAGTAAAGAGAGGGTATAGAACGTTGTGCCTTCTAACTTCATCCATCTCATGCTCATCAAAAGGAATCCACTAACAAGGTTGATCAAGTCTTGTTAACAAACTCATTCCGAATCACATGAAACCGGAGAAATTTCGAAGTGACACTAGGTTATCTCAATGGGGATATGAACATCCCCAATAATAAGAATATCATACTTTTTCTTTGTAGTAGGAAGAGGAAATTCAAAACCTCCAATAATTATTGATGGAATTTTCCCAATAGAATTTATGCTGTGAACTTGAGTTTGTTTCCTCGGAAAGTGTACCGTATGCTCATTACCATTAACATCAAAGGTGACATTGCCTTTGTTGCAATCAATAACAGCACCTGCAGTATTTAAAAAAGGTCTACCAAGGATAATCGACATACTGTCGTCCTCAGGAATATCAAGAATGACAAAGTCTGTTAAGATAGTAACATTCGCAACAACAACAGACACGTGCTCACAAATATCGACAGGTATAGCAGTTGATTTATTGGCCATTTGCAAAGATATCTCAGTAGGTGTCAACTTATTTAATTCAATTCTATGATATAAGGAAAGAGGCATAACACTGACACCGGCTCCTAGATCACAGAAAGTAGTTTTAACATAATTTCTTTTAATGGAGCATGGTATAGTGGGTACTCCGGGATCACCAAGTTTCTTAGGTATTCCACCCTTAAAAGTATAGTTAGCAAGCATGGTGGAGATTCCAGCCCCAGGTATTTTCCTTTTATTCGTAATGATATCTTTCATGTATTTAGCATAAGGGTTCATCTTAATCATATCGGTTAAGCGCATACGTAAGAAAATAGGTCTAATCATTTCAGCAAAGCCCTCAAAGTCCTCATCGTCCTTTTTCTTGGATGGTTTAGGAGGGAACGACATGGGTTTCTGAACCCATGGTTCTCTTTCCCTACCATGCTTCTTAGCAACGAAGTCTCTTTTATCATAACGTTGATTCTCTGATTGTGGGTTATTAAGATCAACAACAGGTTCAATCTCTATATCGTTGTTATTGCTAGGTTGAGCATCTACATGAACATAATTATTAGCATTATCATTAGGTTCATGTTCATCTCCAGATTGTGTTTCAGCATCAGAGATAGAAATATCATTAGGATTCTCAGGTGTTTCTACAATAGGTTCACTAGAAGCATGCAAAGTCCTTTCATTTTTCTTTTTCTTCTTTTTATAAGGACTAGGAGCATCTAAATTATTTTTCTGAAAATCTTGTTCAATTCTCTTATGGTGGCCTTCAGGATACAAAGGTTCCTGAGTCATTTTACCAGTTCTAGTAGCCACTCTAACAGCAAAATCATGTTTATTATTTAGTTCATCAAGCAATTCATTCTGAGCCTTAAGTACTTGTTCTGCTTGAGTAGTGACCATAGAAACATGTTTACTAGTGAGTTTAAGTTCACTCTTAACTCTAGACATATAATCACTCAAGCGTCCAATCATATAAGAATTATTTTTCAATTCTCTACTAACATAATCATTGAAATTTGCTTGTTTATCCATAAACTCATCAAATTCATCTAGGCATTGGCTAGCAAACTTAGTAGATGGGATTTCAACTTTATCATATCTATAAAGAGAGTTTACCTTCACTACCTGTGTCGGGTTATCAAGACCTTGTATTTCTTTAGGTGGTATATTGAGGCCATGAATTTCTTCAACAGGAGGTAAGTTTTTAACATCTTCAGCTTTAATACCTTTCTCTTTCATTGATTTCTTTGCCTCTTGGATATCTTCAGGACTGAGAAATAGAACACCTCTTTTCTTCGGAGTTGGCTTAGGAATTGGTTCAAGAAGTGTCCAATTATTTTTATTGGCCAACATATTATTCAATAACAACTCAGCTTGGTCGACTGTCCTTTCCCTGAAAACACAACCAGCACAACTATCCAGGTGGTCCTTGGAAGCATCGGTTAGTCCATTATAGAAGATATCAAGTATTTCATTTTTGTTAAGAGGATGATCAGGCAAAGTATTAAGTAATCGGAGAAGCCTCCCCCAAGCTTGTGGGAGACTCTCTTCTTCGATTTGCACAAAATTATATATTTCCCTTAAGACAGCTTGTTTCTTATGAGCAGGGAAATATTTAGCAGAGAAATAGTAAATCATATTCTGGGGACTACGCACACAACCAGTATCAAGAGAATTAAACAATGTCTTAGCATCACACTTTAATGAGAAAGGAAATATTTTAAGGATATAGTAATAGCGAGATTTCTCATCATTAGTAAACAGGGTGGCTATATCATTTAACTTAGTAAGATGTGCCACTACGGTTTCAGATTCAATGCCATAAAAAGGATCAGATTCAACCAAACTAATTATCTCAGGATCAACAGAGAATTCATAATCCTTATCAGTAACAAAGATAGGTGAAGTAGCAAAAGCAGGGTCATGTTTCATTCTAGCATTCAGAGTCTTTTGTTTCAGCTTAGCTAATAACTTCTTAAGATCTGATCTATCATTGCAAGCAAGAAAATCTCTAGTAGTTTCTTCATCCATAACATAACCCTCCGGAACAATAGGCAATTCATATCTAGGGGGAGAACCTTCATCATCACTATCATCAATATTATCAGTTTCAATAATTTCATTCTCCCTAGCCCTAGCAAGTTGTTCATCAAGAAATTCACCTAATGGCACAGTAGTATCAAGCATAGAAGTAGTTTCATCACAAGTATCATGCATAGCAGAAGTGGCATCATCAATAACATGCGACATATCATAATTAATAGCAGAAGCAGGCTTAGATGTCGCAAGTTTACTCATAATAGAAGGAGAATCAAGTGCAGAGCTAGATGGCAGTTCCTTACCTCCCCTAGTAGTTGAGGGATAAATTTTAGTTCTTTGATCTTTCAAGTTCTTCATAGTGATCAGCAGATATAAATCCCAAGTGACTCAAAGAATAGAACTATGCTCCTCGGCAACGGCGCCAGAAAATAGTCTTGATAACCTGCAAGTATAGGGGATCGCAACAGTTTTCGAGGGTAGAGTATTCAACCCAAATTTATTGATTCGACACAAGGGGAGCCAAAGAATATTCTCAAGTATTAGCAGTTGAGTTGTCAATTCAACCACACCTGGATAACTTAGTATCTGAAGCTAGGTATTTAGTAGCAAAGTAGTATGGAAGTAACGGTAATAGTAGTGAAAATAACAGTAGTAGTTTTGTAGTAATGGTAACAGTGGCAACGACAAAGTAACTAAGCAAAGCACAATATGTGAAAAGCTTGTAGGCATTGAATCAGTGATGGATAATTATGTCAGATGCGATTCCTCATGTAATAGTTATAACATAGGGTGACACAGAACTAGCTCTAGTTCATCAATGTAATGTAGGCATGTATTCGGAATATAGTCATACGTGCTTATGGAAAAGAACTTGCATGACATCTTTTGTCCTACCCTCTCATGTCAGCGGGGTCCTAATGGAAACTAAGGGATATTAAGGCCTCCTTTTAATAGAGAACCAGATCAAAGCATTAACACTTAGTGAATACATGAACTCCTCAAACTACAGTCATCACCGGTAAGTATCCCGATTATTGTTACTTCGGGGTTAACGGATCATAACACATAATAGGTGACTACAGACTTGCAAGATAGGATCAAGAACTCACATATATTCATGAAAACATAATAGGTTCAGATCTGAAATCATGGCACTCGGGCCCTAGTGACAAGCATTAAGCATAGCAAAGTCATAGCAACATCAATCTCAGAACATAGTGGATACTAGGGATCAAACCCTAACAAAACTAACTTGATTACATGGTAAATCTCACTTTTGCAAGTTTCCGTTAAGGGATTGACAACCCCTTTATCGCGTTGGTTGCGAGGTTCTTGTTTGTTTGTGTAGGCGCCTGGGACTTGTGAGGAGCCTCCTACTGGATTGATACCTTGGTTCTCAAAAACTGAGGGAAATACTTACGCTACTTTGCTTCATCACCCTTTCCTATTCAAGGAAAAAACCAACGCATGCTCAAGAGGTAGCACAGCAGTGCAAGCACCACAAACCCAAACAGAGGACAGCTCACAAGAGCAACATCAACAAAGAGCAAATAGAAGGAGAAGAAGAACTGTGGAAGAGCAAGTAGGCATTCCAATCTCCATGCCAAACCCAAACAGAGGCCCTACAGTGGTTGATGATAATGGAGATGCTGATATTCCTGAGATACTACAGGTAATATGCAACAAATACTTACAAATAATTCCAGTTTGTATAGGCAGTACTAACTCATTCTGTATTGTTTTGACAACACATTGATCATGTACAACTAGATCCCAGGAAAGATCCTAGCAATGTGAAAGAATCTATGATATCTCAGCTAGCACATGAGGTGAAGACCAAATTCTTATAATATAGTACTTGTAACTTGTTTCTATTTTGTTCTTCCAATAAAACAGAGTTATGTGATTCATAAAATGCAGGCACCAAAAATTGTCATTGAATAAATAGAGCCATTCCCTAGTGAATCTGCTTTTGTTGCACAATATAGAGCTAACATTCCACCACCAAGGACATCAATAGTCACAACACAGGTTTTGAGAGGTCAAGCAAGGGACAGGCCAGGAAGAAGAAGAGAAGCTAGAGCTGCAGCAAGTGCAATTAACATGAATGCAAACACAGCTGGCACACACAATAATGCAGCAGGTGTTGGAGGATTTCAATATCTTCTGTTTGGAGAGAGGGGAGGAGGTGCAGCTACAAGAGGAAGAAGAGCAGGAAGAAGGGGAGGAAGGGGAGGAAGAGGAGGAGGAAGAGGGGGTAGAAGAGGAACAACATACGTAAACACAGCTGGCATAAGCATGGATGAAGAGGAGATCAAAAATACACAATTAGCACCACAAGACTGAGATCATGTTTTGTAATTCAGTAATGTAGTAGTTCCAAAATGAACTTGTTCTTCTGGTAGTGTTCTGTGTATGTACTTTTGGTACATCTAATCCTTTTGGATGAAAAAAAGATCTCTGCAAGATAATTTCTCTGTGGTTTCTTCTCTTTTGTTAAATGAGATGTCTCTTTTCAATTCAACTGCATATACTGCCATCTTAATGTTGTGAACAACAATTGAATTTCATGCAACAGCCTCACATCAGTCACACATCATAAATATATCTCTTACATAATATAGGTTCACAATCCAACATATTGCATGAAGCAGGTCTGGATACAATAGTCTTACAGACATAATCTCACATTGGCACACAAGAAACATACAGGATACATTGCCAAATAAAAGAGATGCAACATCTCTGTCTCATCTACATCTTGAACAGACCACCTGCACGACCATCAAACCCTGGCCCTGCAAAACCATGTCCACCACCAATGTATGCCCTCTCTGCACCATCTATTGTACCAGGATAACAAGTGAAAGTGTGACACCGAGGGCTGTCCGATTCTTCGTCATAATCATAAGCAGGCGGCAACTCTGTTAAGATGGGACTGTGACCTATAACCTTCAGAACATGGATCTTCAGAAAATGAACAACTATTGGCTTCTCATCTTTCAGACGACTACTAGGCGGTGAAATCGGCCCGTCGGAGTCAGAGGTTGGGTAATCTTGTCGTAATTCAGTCTATGGCAGCTCCACTTCATATAATTTAGGCAATTTATTTGGGTTCTTCATCCATGCTTCAACAACGACGAAGCACCGATTAGTGGGCTTCAACATCTTAACAAGATCACCGTCGAGACTGCTAACAAGGTTGGTAATGAACTCGACCTCCCATGCCTCTTGCGGGATCCCATCAAAGCTCAACCTTGTCAAAAACTTCATAGACGACTCCTTGCCACCCATCCCACGATGCCACCGACAAAACTAGATTGTCTCTCCGCCGAGGGCAAGCTTGCGGGGGTGGTAGATGAACACGTGAGTGCAGTCCTCGCCGGACCAAAACCGTACAAGAAAATCCGCTGGAGGCGAACATACCTCAACCATGATGTCGTCATGGCAGACGCCGAATTGCGCCTCCAAAGCAGCAACCACCTGTGTTGGCGACACGGGAGGCTGGTTCCCTTCCACTGTACCCACCAACGCACGACCGCATAGCTTCTCCTCCAGCCGGTACATCCCAGCCGTGCGCCTGAGCTCACAACGACCGTCCTCAGGCCGCAACTCCGGCTCACCGCGCCTCCGGCTCTTTGCCGGGAACAATATACTACCCTCCCTATTCTCCGACCACTAGCTCTCTCCCTCATACTGGTCCATCTCGAGCGAGGTGACGGCGACGGTGACGGCTGTGGCAGATCGACAAAGAGGAGAAGGTGAGATCGAGAGAGAGCTAGGGTTTTCCCTGAATCGGGTAGAATTGGGGATTTTGACCAGGGAGGGGATGCACAATTTGCAAAAAAGCCCATCACAAATATCCTGACAGTGGGTCATATGCCGAGTCAGCAAGCCACGTCGGCCCCGTAACGGCTTGCAACGGGGAAGTGACCCATTCGCTCATAAAGCAAACCAAACTAACCACTTCTCCACGTTTTGAGACTTGTGTGACCAATGTGCTCATCTCGCGAGAGTTCAGTGACGAATGGTGCGTTTATCTCTTCTCCTAATGATGTGATCTCGTTATCAAATTACAACTCATGTCTATGGTTAGGAAACCTTAACCATTTATGATCAACGAGCTAGTCTAGTAGAGGCTCACCAGGGAGATAGTATTTGTTTATGTATTCACACTTGTATTTAAGTTTTCGGTCAACACAATTCTAGCATGAATAATAGACCTTTATCATGAACAAGAAAATATGATAATAACCAATTTTTTTATTTCCTTTAGGGCATATTTCTAACAGATGGGATTATCAGGGTGAAAATATTGAGCCTGGGTATGAAGCGACAACGTTTGCACAGTTCACTTAGTTTCAAAAAATACGTGATTGGACAACTCACATTCAACTTCAAGATGTTTTGATTGAGCATACGTGGACTCACATAGGAAAACCAATATAGGTATCTTTTTTTCAATGTATTTGGTACAATTTTAAATTTATTTGGATGTAAATCATGTTATTTTTATTTATTTGAGTTGTAAACTACTACCCCCAGTCGCGCAATGATAAGCAGGGCAAAACCATTGGCGCGACGACCATCAAGAACAAAAAAACATGTACGACAAGGACACGGGCAAAAAATGTGCACGATGGCCATCAAGGACGAAACTACACGTGCACCATAAAAAAGAGGGCAAAGCCATGGGCACACCACCTACACGGCTATTATATTTCTTAAGAGAGGAAGTATGTGTTTGTTCAGTAATGTTTAATTCGATTCGTTTGTTTTTTGGGTGCCAATGGTAATTAAAAGAATGAACGGGACATATCAAATGGATCGACCAATTGGACACACCGACAAGAAACATGCAGATAGAGGCGAACGTCGGCCAAACTGGCAACTGAAACATATATAAAGTGAATAAAATTCACGTCCATCTAGGTTGGTGCGTTAGAGTTGCCCTTAGGCTGCGCTTGGATTGGTTGTAATTAAATACAGAGGTGTATATTTTACACCTGTATCTTACCGACTGCTTAGCAAATCTTGAATGGAAATAAAACGATGAGCTGAGACCTGTATTCTTTATAGGTGTATTTCAAAAGAACACGACTATCTAAACAGTGCCTTAGAACTATTTAGCCCCATTTTAAATGTAAAATAAATATGCAAGTAATTCCTTTCTTTCAAAATGCGTTGTATATGTTTTCTTAAGTGCTGCTGTAAAGTCCAATTTTGTAAAATTTGTTCAGATTTATGTAATCTAAATATAGCATGTACACATAATCTAAATCCACGTTATTAGTTAGAGGAAAAAAAAGGGAAACGTTTAGGCACGGTGCGCCGGCCGAACGCTTCGGCCGGTCGCTCCACGCGCGAACGCTCCCAGCGAATAAAGCTGCGACACGTGGGGTGCGAGTGTCCCACCCGAGATGCTTGACCCACGACGTTGGTCTGCGCACGGCCGAACCCATCGCTAACCTCTCCCCAATCTTCTCCGCTACCCCCGCGCCGTGCAAACCACGGCTGCTGCCGAGAATGCCATGGACGACCTCCGCACCTCCTCCCTCCCACCATCTGCCCACTTCCCCCCTCCCCCCTCTTGCAGATCTGCGGCGGCGGTCACACGGCCGTCGGCGTCACACATCTACTCGGAGCTCACCGGTGATCCTAGTAGCTGCGTAGCGACCACGGTGGCACCTTGGTACGAGCGAGTGCTGTTTTGGGAAGTGCACGGCGATGCTGCGGTGCTGGCACCCATGGCCGCCGCTGCCGGGGGTGTCATATACCGGCGAACCTACAGGCGAGGCATTGCAGAACCTGCCGCAGACCCCCGTGTGTTGCAACCGCTAAAAAAAAGCTTCAAACTCTATATTAAAAAGCTTCAACCATATATACAGAAAGCTGCAAACCTTCGGTGCTATCGAAGAAAGCTACAACCGTCCACAGAAAATGCTACAACCTTTGATAAAAAAAGCTTCAACTTAACGATAGAGGAAGCTTTCACCCAGGCGCTGCTCAAAAAAAAAGTTTCAATCATTTACAGAAAAGCTTCTACCGTAGAGGAAAAAAGCTTCAACCTTCGAGAGAGAAAGCTACAACCAAACTCTGCACAATCAGCGAAGTTGCAACCGTTCAACAGAGAAAGCTTTTGAAATCGTATGTGCAAAAAAAGTTTTAATCGTTTACAGAAAAGCTACAACCAATGGGGGCCATCCCACAGCGGTGGTGACCAGGCCTGACGGTGGTGACCACGGCCCGACGCTGGTGCTGCAACCAGTTTTTTTTTTTTGCTACAACCAACCCTATTTTTTGCTACTAATGTCTTCGGATTTTGCTGGAAACAACCCATTTTTTTGCTACCGGCGTCTTGACTTTGCTGCAACCGGTGTCTGGTTTTGCTTCAACCGTATCATGTTTTTGCCACCCTGTGCGAGTTTTTTTGCTGGAACTGATGCCTCATTTTCTTTTTTTTTGTTTCCATGGTGTGTTTGATTTGCTGGAATCGGCACTGGTTTTTGCTACCACCACTTTTTTGGTTGTAAGCGACTATGCCAGTTTTGATGCTGCAACCGGCGACGAGGATGACCGGCTGCATCGGAGTTGCGCCGCCGCACCGGAGCTACGGTCGTCGCCACGGGGAGCTGCAACCGCGGCAGCAGGCTGCTGCATGCACGAAGATGGCGACGGCGACCGACAGCGACGAAGGCGACCGGCGACAAGGGCAGCGACGGCAACCTACAGCGACAAGCGACGAGGGCAGCGACGGCGACCGGCGACGAGGGCAGTGACGGCCGGAGAACGTGCGGGCAGTGTTGGTTTGACGAAGACGGGGCGAGAGGTGAACGAAGATGAAGATTAGATCGTAATCGAACGGTTATTAGTAGGCCTATCGGACGGCTGCGGGCTGACCGGCCCAACGGTTAGGCCGGTGCGCCGGCGCAGATCGCTAGCCAAAAAAAAAAAACGGTTTTCGCTCATGTCCAAATTGCCACTCTCCACAGTGAGGACTTGTCGGCCGGGCGCGCGCGCTCCCATGCCGGCCGCCATGCCTCCACTGCCAGCGCGGCGCCCGCCTCTTCGGCCTACCCCGCGCCACCTGATAAGCACCAGCCCTTCCTCTGCTCGCTGAGCCTCTCCGCAGAAGGTGCGTGCTCTCCTCTTTGGTGCGCGGGCAACGGAGTGCGCTCCATGTGCTCGACAAAATGCCCCTGAGACAGAGAGAGACAGGTAGGAGTGTCTTACTAATAAAATTCAGTCCTTTGTGGTGTTCGCTGTGGTTTATCTACGTGCTAGCTGTTGTGTGCTTTTGGCATTGTTGCTCAGATATGTACAAAACTGAGAAAACAAGTTTGAAGAGAATAACAAGCACTCGTGTTGGCACTCTACTTTGGGCAGTTAGTTGGTGTAAATTTTGCTACTAGAGATGCTTTGACTGATGCTAGCTATGGCCTTATGAGGGGCAACCATACTGTGTCAACAGCCCCTACCCATCTCTGCTAGACTGCTACCCTAAACGTAAATAATTTGCTGGAACCCAAAACCCGTGGGATACGAAAACAGCGATATTTGCATCAATAAATAACTATTTCTTGCTACAAGTGCCAGTGATATCTTAATCTTGGTATCGAGATGGGCACAGGTTAATTAACTGCAAGTGGAGACATTGGGTGCATTTTTCTATTAGCGCACTTGCTAAGTTGCTATCACATGGTTAGTGGCTGAAGGCAAAGCTCTCACATGGTAATGATGTATCTTATTGGCTTGAGATCTCGATGTCCCAGACCAATCATGCATATATAACTGTTTTTTAACTGTATCAAATGGGACCCCTATTAAAACAACACACGATCTGTTAACTTCCTCTCAAGCCTTAACCTATCTGTTCTTCTTCTGTTTACCAGTGATTCCTTTAAATAGCAGCACACAACTTCTGCCGTGAGTCCATGACTTCAATCAGCAACAAAATAATTTGTGTTACTGAAGAAGGCGGCCCAAGGAACACTGATGAGTACAAGCAAGAAATAACCAACACAGAGCAGAGTCGAGCGAGCTAATTCAATTGGAATTCACACCGAGAGTGGTGGATACTCGTGGCCTGCTAGCCTGGCAGAAAAAAGAGAGCAGGTCTTGTCTTACACTAAGTTTTTCTTCCCCTCACCTGCCCCACCCCCATGGGCAGTCAACACACGCCTCATCTCGTTGTCCTTGATCTACATCTGCACAACCACAAACCACATTTACCATTTCTCTTTTGCATAGCGCTTGTGTTTCCCTGTGTGAGTTGGGAGCTGTGGGAGCAACCATGGCTGAGTATGCAGTTGGCATTCTTTCTTGCTGAGTTATGTGCTAAGAAAAATCTGAATAGGAAAAGAAAAACAAGTAGTGAGAATTTTTGCAGTTAGAGATGCCTTGACTGAAGCTAGCTATGGCCTTACGAGGGGCAACCATATTGTGTGAATGATCTTCTCCCTTCCCTACTGGTACATGCTGACTTGCTGGTATAATCCTGTTTTCTACGGGCAGCCATACAGTGTCATGGTTTCGAAAACGCCGATATTTGTCGACATGCCAGAATAGGGCTGAAACCGTGAACACGAACAATTTCTGGAAACCCAAAACATCGAAAGCGATGATATTTACGTCAGTAAATAACTCGTTGATGGCTATCTCATCAGTTATAACAGTAATATTTTTCCATTGCTCTCGAGATGGGCACTGATTAATTAACTTCGAGTGGAGACATTGAGTGCATTTTTCTATGAGCACACTTGCTAAGTTGCTATCACAGGGTTGGTAGCTCAAGGTAAAGCTTGTCACATGGTAATGATGGATCTTATTGGCTTGAGATCTCGATCTCCCAGACTAATCATACTGCCATGAAATAAAAAACATATAGGACTGCTCTTCTTTACTGCAAATTAGACCATGACAAGTGGCAGTCTTAATCTCAAAGTACTTACGGCTTAACATTCTCTCAAGTCTTAACCCATCTGTTTCTCTTCTATTTTCACATGGTTCCATTAAATGAGCAGCACACGACTTCTGGCAACAAAATATTTTGTCTTAGTGAACAAGGAGCAGGAAGGCCTATGAGTCCAAGCTAGAAATAACCAACGCAGAGCACAGTTGGTGAGCTAATTAAATTGGAATCCACATCGAGTTGGTGGATAATCGCGACACGCTAGCTTTGCAGAAAAAAAAATAGAGCAGGTCTTGTCTTGTACTAGGATTTTCTTCCGCTCACCTGCCCCCAACCACTGCCCGGTGGGAAAGTCCGTCAACGCGCGCTCATCTAGTTCTCCCTGATTTAGATCTGCACAAGCACCACCTCTTATACCATTTCTTTTCTACATAGGCTTGTGCTTCCCTGAGTGTGCTGTGTGAGTTGGGAGCAACCATGGCTGAGTATGCAGTAGGGCCGCTGATCTCCATGCTGAAGGATAAGGTGTCCAGCTACCTTCTGCAGCGCTACAAGGTCATGGATGGCATGGAGGAGCAGCGTGAGATCCTTGAGCGCAAGCTTCCGGCCATCTTGAACATCATTGAAGATGTGGAGGAGGAAGTAGCTTACCGTTCTGGGGTAAGCGCTTGGCTCAAAGCGCTCAAGAAGGTGGCCTGCAAGGCGAACGATGTCTTCGACGAGTTCAAGTACGAGGCTCTCCGGCGTGGCGCCAAGGAGAAGGGACACTACAAGAAGCTTGGCTTTGATATTGTAAGCCTCTTCCCTGCTCACAACCCCATTGTGTTTCGTTACAGGATGGGCAAGAAGTTGTGCAGGATTGTACGCATCATCGAGGTCCTTGTCGAAGAGATGAATACCCTTGGATTCAAACACCTGCAGCCAGCACCACCATCCAAGCAGTGGCGTATCACAGATTCTGTAATAATTGACTCCGAGGAGGATATTGTTAGTAGGTCTAGAGACGAAGAGAAGAAGAAGATTGTGAGTATATTAATTGGTCAAGCTAGCGATGGGAGCGATCTCATTGTCCTTCCCATTGTTGGAATGGGTGGGCTGGGCAAGACCACCTTCGCTCAGCTTGTCTACAATGACCCTGCAATCAAGGAGTATTTTCAGCTCCGAAGATGGTGTTGTGTGTCAGATGATTTTGAGGTTGTTAAGATTGCAAACAGCATCTGTCAGACCAATGAGAATGATCGTGACAAGGCATTGCAGAACCTTCAGAATGAAGTAAGTGGGAAGAGATACTTTATTGTGTTGGATGATGTATGGAATGAAGATGCTGACAAGTGGAAAAAATTGAGGACCTGTCTGAAGCATGGTTGCAAGGGTAGTGCAGTACTGATGACCACTCGTAAAGAGAAAGTAGCTGAAATTATGAAGATGTGTATTGATAATAGTCATGATCTTGGAAAGCTACCTAAAGTATTTCTGAAGGAAATATTTGAGAGTAGAGCATTCTTTTCGCAAAAGCCAAACGCTGCTGAGCTAGGTGACACAGTTGAAAAGATTCTGGACAGATGTGGGGGCTCTCCTTTAGCTGCCAAAGCCTTTGGATCTATGCTGAGTACCAAGACTAGCATGAAAGAATGGATGAACATACTAACCAGAAGCAATAGCTGCGATGCGAAGAAAGAAATTTTACCTATACTCAAGCTCAGCTATGATGACTTGCCATCACACTTGAAACAGTGCTTTGCTTTTTGTGCAGTCTTTCCAAAAGATTATGAGATTGATTTGGAAATTTTAATCCAGCTATGGATGGCACATGATTTCATACCACTTAAAGAAGGCGACAATCTTGAAAAGGTTGGCAGAGAAATTTTTAACGAGCTAACTTGGAGGTCATTTTTTCAAGATGTCAAGCGATCCCATCTTAAGGAAAAACAGAGTGAGCTCCGTTCTAGAACAGTATGCAAAATACATGATCTTATGCATGATATTGCCTTGTCTGTTATGGGAAAATCTTGTCTTACTATAGTTGATAGGCCTGATCAAAAGGAGCTATTGTCAGCTGGCGCTACTCACCACCTGTTCTCATCATATCATTTCACTGGAACTCATTCGCATGATTATCTAAAGAAACAGTCTCCAGCTCTCCGGACAATATTGTATACAAATGATAAAGCTTTTGGTCCAGCCCCATACTTGTCAAAGCACAGTCATCTGCGGGCACTGCAACTCTTTAAATTGAGAAAACTTCCACTCCGACCAAAGCACTTGCAGCACTTGAGGTATCTTGATCTCTCAAATAATGAGTTTATCAAAGAGCTTCCCAAGGAAATAAGCATAATGTATAATCTACAAACTCTTAAACTTTCCAATTGCGAGAAACTTGGTCAACTTCCAAAGGATATGAAGTATATGACAAATCTCCGCCACCTCTATACTAATGGATGCACATCATTGAAGTGCATGCCTCCAGACCTCTGGCAACTCACTTCTCTACAGACTCTAACATATTTTGTGGCGAGTTCTAGTCCTGGTTGCTGTACTATCAGTGAACTACGGGACTTAAATCTTGGTGGTGAATTAGAGCTATCTTGTCTTGAATATGTAACTGAAGAACATGCTAAAGAATCCAGTCTTGGAAATAAGGAGAAACTCACACACTTATCTCTTGTATGGGGTGATGATTGCATTGACGAACTGGATCAGCATAGGAATGTGCTTGATGCTCTTAAACCTCATGCTGCGCTAGAGTTTCTAGGAATATGTTCCTACGGAGGTACTACTTTCCCGACATGGGTGAAAAGTCTTATTTTTCTGCAGCATTTGACCGGGCTCCACCTAGATGGTTGTACAATGTGCAAGGAGTTTCCACAATTCGATCAATTTAAGGCCCTTGAAGTTCTCGTTTTGAAAAGGCTGAACAAATTGCAAAGCCTATGCAGTAACAGTTCATCTGCAGCATTTCCAGCACTAAAGGATCTCAGATTAGCAAATTTGGAATTGTTTGAGAGATGGGTGGCAACAGAAGGAGAAAAACTAAAATTTCCTCTTCTTGAGAATCTTCGAATTGAGAACTGCCCAAAGCTGACAACTCTGCCTGAAGCACCAAAAGTCAAAGTTGTACGGCTAGAAGAAGACAAGGCTCAACTATCCTTATCAATATTAGTATCCAGGTACATGTCTTGCTTGTCCGAGTTATTTGTGATTGTCCGTGATACAGAAGCAGCACCAACACCGAAGCTTGATCGAGATCCTGAAGTATCTCTTTCAGAATTGGCATTGACTGGTTGCAGCTTTTTGTTCCCATCAAGTCCATTGCAGCATGCAGTTGGGGTGTGGAAATGGTTTGGTCAGCTTGTGAAGTTGCATATAAATTTTTGTGATACACTCGTCTACTGGCCTGAAGAAGAGTTCCAGAGCTTGGTATTACTCAAGATTCTGCTCATTGAAAAGTGTAGCAAGCTAATAGGCCCCACCCAGGTGAAAGGTTGCCGTACTCGAGAAAGAGCTCAATTCCTGCCAAATTTAACAATACTAGCCATAAGAAATTGTGGAAACTTAACAGAGCTTTTCGTGCTCCCACCATCTCTCAGGACTCTGAACATTGATAAGTGTGTTAGTCTTGAGTTTATAGTGGGGCAGGATAATGAGTTAGAGAGTCCACAACACTTCAATACAGCAGCATCATTGGAACACTGCAATGACCTTGCATCTGAAAGTATTCCAGAGCCACCAGCTTCACCCAGAATTAATCCATTGCCATGTCTGGTGTATTTAAGATTATGCAACTGTAACAAGATTCATTCTATGCCAGTGCAGTTGGATACACTCAAGTGTCTGAATATTAAGAATTGCAACGGGCTGGAGTCACTGGATTGTTTGGGCGACCTACCTTTACTGGAGACATTATTCCTTCTGAGATGCAAAAAACTGGCATCTGTACCAGGTAGTACTGGGAACTACTCAGCCCTTGAGAGGATCATAATTGAATACTGCCCAGCTGTAAATATAAAACCACTTTATGCACACCTCCAACGACGGCGAGATAGCCTTGAACACGAGGATATATCTCGTGCGGGTTTAAGCAATCCTGATGAAGGTACCTTGCAATTTCCTTTACTTCATTTATTAGTTTCTTTCTTTTTTTCCTTTGCAGATTGTGTTGCAAAATGTATGTCTTGCAGTTTGAAGCTTTATTCAACACTCCTTATGTTTTCACTTTTGGAAACCGTTATGACCGGTTTAACGTATAACCGGAGGAGGCCCACTAGGCAGTAGTTAGGGGTTTGGCCCACAAGTTATCTTAGGCTATTCGTTTCGAGGTTATAAATATTAGTTATAAAACACTTTTTGGAGATTAAGCAATAAAGATATTTTCTATCCTATTGCCTGGCTCCCAGAGGAGCCAGAACCCTAGCCGCCACCAGCCCTAACCATCGCCGCCCTCCTCCTTCCTCGCGACGGGGCCGACATGCCGGAGCTCGCGCCCTCGCCCCCAACCTCTGCTGTTCTACCCCTACAACCTAAGGAGCAGAGCTGGTAGGAACCCTAGTCCTACCAATTTGGTATCAGGTACCCGGGTTTCGACCATGTCCTCGCCGCCACCAAATCCGCTGCCACCGCCACCACCGCCGCTGCCCACCAACTCCCCCACCGCCGTTGCCACCAAATCCACCGCCGCCGCCGCCTCATCGCCGAGCGCCACGGCCTCGCTGACCCTCCCATCGGCGCCGATCACCCCTGCCCCCGGCACAACGCCGGGCCAGGGCCAGCCACCGCCCCCCGTCCAAAATTCGCCGCCATCGCCTCCCCCCATGCCGAACCAGTTTTCACCAGAGGCCATGGCCGGTGAGGGAGTCCCGGATTAGGGGGTGTCCGGATTGTCATACTATGACCTTTGGTCGGACTCATGGACTATGAAGATACAAGATTGAAGACTTTTTCCCGTGTCCGGATGAGACTTTCCTTGGCGTGGAAGGCAAGCTTGGCGATATGGATATGTAGATCTCCTCCCATTGTAACCGACTCTGTGTAACCCTAGCCCTCTCCGGTGTCTATATAAACCGGAGGGTTTTAGTCCGTAGGACGAACAACAATCATATCATAGGCTGGCTTCTAGGGTTTAGCCTCTCTGATCTCGTGGCAGATCTACTCTTGTACTACCCATATCATCAATATTAATCAAGCAGGAGTAGGGTTTTACCTCCATCGAGAGGGCCCGAACCTGGGTAAAAACATCATGTCCCTTGTCTCCTGTGACCATCCGCCTAGACGCACAGTTCGGGACCCCCTACCCGAGATCCGCCGATTTTGACACCGACAGCCGGCGTGCTCAATGACCTAGTCGTCGCGGTCCAGGGCATATGCCTCTACTTGGCTAGCCCGTACGGGCCGCCCCCGCCGCTACCTCCGGCCGTTCCCGCGGGACAGCCGACACTGCCGTGGTACTCCGTCCCCGCAGCCATCACCAGGGGATACCCGGCGCTCCCATCGCCGGCCGCTTCGACGCCGCCTTGGCCCTAGTGGCCGACGCTGGCGCTCGCGGCGCCACTCGCGGCGCCAGGAGCCGCCCAGGGCCCGAAGTGGCCGGCCTGGCCCGCGCCATCCCCCGCCTTGCCGTCCCTCCCGGCAGCCACAATGCAGGTGCCGCCACCGCCACCGCCCAGCCCTAGCCTGGGTCGGTCCGCACCGGGCGGACTCCCGATCCAGGAGGTCCGTTTCCCGTCGTCCCCGTCTCCGCTTCCAGGCTGGCTCCACGGGGCGTCGCCTCCGTCGCCTTACACGGAGGCCCGGGCGCCGTCGGGTTCCCAGTTGTAGCCCGAGGCATCGGGCGCCACGGGGACCTACGCCGGCCTTCCCACCATGGACCGTGCGCCGTCCTCAGCCCTCCACACCGCCAAGGCATTGGGCTAGGGCACGCCCCACCAGCAGCCGCCCCGGTTAGCTAAGATCGACTTCGCCACTTACGATGGCTCGGACGACCCGCTTAACTGGCTCAACCAGTGTGACCAGTTCTTCCACGGGCAGCGCACGCCGGCTTCGGAGCGCACTTGGCTGGCTTCCTACCATCTCCGCGGGGCCGGCCAGACATGGTATTACGCCCTCGAGTAGGATGAGGGCGGCATGCCCCCGTGGGATCGCTTCCGCGAGCTGTGTCTTCTTCGCTTCGGACCGCCGATACACGGGAGCCGCTTGGTCGAGTTGGGCCGCCTACCTTTCACCTCCACGGTGCAGGATTTCGCCGACCGCTTCCAGGCACTGGCATGCCACGCGCTAGGTGTGACGGCCCTACAACGGGCGGAACTCTTCGTCGGCGGCCTTCCCGACCACATCTGCGTGGACGTCGAGATGATGGGGCCCCAAGACCTTCAGACGGCCATGTACTATGCTCGGGCGTTCGAGCAGCGCACCCAGGCGTTGACGCGGCCATCCGCGCCCCGTGGGGGCCGACAACCCCCCGGCCGCCTACGACGACACCTGCATCGTCCATCGTAGCGCCGGCGGCCACCCCGGCCCCGACGCGTCCGTTCAGGCGCCTTACTCAGGGGAAGCAGCTTGAGCGCCGGCGCTTGGGACTGTGCTTCAACTGCGATGCGCCCTATGCACCGGGCCATGTCTGCCTGCGCCTCTTCTACTTGGAGACGACGGACGAGACCGAGGATGACACCCCGGAGGATGGCCACGACGCCCCAGCCCTCGCGGAGCCCGCACCGGCACCCGCGCCCGCTCCGGCCATCGCCCTCGTTGTCTCGCTTCACGCGCTGGCCGACATCCGTGATGAACGGACGATGCGCTTACCATCATGATCCATGGCGAGCGCCTGGTGGCCCTCCTGGACACAGGTTCCACGCATAATTTCCTGCTGGAGACCACCATGCGGCGCCGCGCATTACAGCCGACCGGTGGGGAGTAGTTGCGGGTCACTGTCGCTAATGGCGACCGTCTACGTTGCCACGGGCTCGCCCGCGACATGCCCATCACTATCGGCGACGAGCACTTCACCACCACCTGCGCCGGCATCGACTTGGGCTGTTTCGACTTCATCCTCGGCGTCGACTTCTCGCGAACTCTTGGTCCCATTCTCTGGGACTTCGACGCGCTGACAATGACCTTCTGGCGGCTGGGCCGCCGCGTTTGGTGGGACGACATTGGGGGCGCCGCACCCGCACCACCACTTCAGCTGGCCGCGACCACCGCCGAGGCCGAGCACCCGCTCTTGGAGAACCTTCTGCAGCAGCACGGCGACCTCTTCACCGAGCCGCAGGGGCTTCCGCCCGCCCGGGCGTATGATCACCGTATACATCTTCTACCGGGCTCCGCGCTGGTGGTGGTACGTCCTTACCGCTATCCGCAGCTGCAGAAGGACGAGTTGGAGCGGTAGTGTGCGCTCATGCTCGTGGCGGGCATCATTAGGCTCTCCACCTCGCTGTTTACCGCGCCAGTGCTTCTCGTCTGCAAGTCGAATGGCACGTGGCGTTTCTGCATCGACTATCGTGCCCTTAATGATGTCACACTTAAGGACAAATTCCCTATTCCGGTGGTCGATGAGCTCCTAGAAGAGCTACACGGGGCGCGCTTCTTCACCAAGCTTGACCTCCGGTCGGGGTACCACCAGGTGCGCATGCACCCGGATGACATCGCCAAGACGGCGTTTCGGACTCACCACGGCCATTTCGAGTTCTTGGTGATGCCCTTTGGGCTCACCAACGCCCCGGCGACCTTCCAGGCTCTGATGAACGACGTCCTCTGGCCCTACTTGCATCGGTTTGTGCTCGTTTTCTTTGATGATATTCTGATCTATAGTGCGTCTTGGGCAGAGCACCTCCAGCACGTCGCCATCGTCTTCAACGAGCTTCGGGCGCACCATCTTCATCTTAAGCGCTCGAAGTGCTTGTTCGGGACACCTTCGGTTGCCTACCTGGGCCACGTCATCTCGGCCGACGGGGTTGCTATGGACGCCGACAAGGTGGCGGCCGTCGCCGCCTAGCCGACGCCACATTCTCCGCGGGTTTCTCGGCCTCGCCGGATACTACGGGAAGTTCATCCGGGAGTTCGGCCTCATTGCTTCGCCACTCACGCGTTTGTTGCACCGCGACGCCTTCGCCTAGGACGAGGAGGCGATGACAGCATTTGAGGCCCTTAAGGGGGCCTTCATGACGGGGCCCATTCTTCAGATGCCGGACTTTGACCACCCGTTCGTGGTGGACTGCGACGCCTCGGGTGCAGGGTTCGACGTCGTGCTTCATCAGGACGATGGTCCTCTCGCCTTCTTCAGCCGGCCCTTCGCCCCGCACCATCTCAAGCTCGCGGTGTACGAGCGGGAGCTCATTGGCTTGGTGCAGGTGGTGCGCCATTGGCGGCCCTATCTATGGGGCCGGTCTTTCCAGATTCGCACGGACCACTACATCCTCAAGTTCTTGCTGGACCAGAGGCTCTCGACCGTGCCGCAGCACCAGTGGATTAGCAAGCTCTTCGGCTTCGACTTCTTCGTCGAGTACCGCCCGGGTCGTCTTAACATCGTGGCCGATGCCTTGTCCCGCCGCGACGCCGACCTAGACTCCACCACCGGCGACTTGGAGGGGATGGCGCTGTGCATCCGCTCAGGGCCAACTTTCGGCCTCTTCGCCGACATTCGCCGGGCCACGGCGATCGCTGCTGACGCGGTCCTCCTGCAGCAGCAGCTGGCTACCGGCGACCTGGAGGAGCCTTGGCGCTTCGCCGACGGCCTGCTCCTCCATGGGCGCCGCGTCTTTGTTCCGGTGCATGATGATCTCCGTCACCAGGTCTTGCTGCTTGCCCACTCGGCTGGCCATGAGGGTGTGCAAAAACCCCTCCATCATCTCCGCGCCGACTTCTACATTCCTGGTGATCGCGCCCTGGTCCGTGATTGGGTGTGGTCTTGCATGACGTGCGAGCGCAACAAGACGGAGATTTTACGGCCGGCTGGTCTTTTTCAGCCCTTGGACGTGCCATCTCAGGTCTGGGCAGATATCTCCATGGACCTCATCGAGGGCCTTCCCAAGGTGGGCGGCAAATCGGTCATTCTCATGGTGGTCGACCGCTTTTCTAAGTATGCTCACTTCATCGCGCTGGGGCATCCATACACCGCCGCGTCCGTGGCCCATGCCTTCTTCGACGGTATCGTCCGTCTGCACGGTTTTCCTTCTTCGATCGTCAGTGATCGCGACACGGTGTTCATGGGCCATGTTTGGCGCGACCTCTTCAGGATGGCGGGAGTCAAGCTCCGCTTCAGCACGGCCTTCCACCCCAGACGGACGGCCAATCTGAGGTGGTTAACAAGGTGATTGCCATGTATTTACACTGTGTTACAGGTGATCGGCCTTGAGCTTGGGTGGATTGGCTCGCGTGGGCGGAGTACTGCTACAACACCTCCTATCACTCCGCCCTGCGTGCGGCACCATTTGAGGTGGTCTACGGTCGGCCGCCTCCGCCTATCTTGCCGGTGGACCCGGCGACGGCACGTACGGAGGCCGCGGGCGACCTTATTCGCACCCGTGACGAGATGCTTGCTGAGGTTCGTCAGCGTCTCCTTCAGGCCCAGCAGCTGGCCAAGCATTACTACGACGACCACCATCGCGAGGTGGAGTTCGCGGTGGGTGATTGGGTGTGGCTGCGTCTTCTCCACAGCTCTACGCAGACACTCGACCCGCGCACGAAGCGCAAGCTCGGTCCTCGCTACGCTGGGCCCTTCGCCATCTTGGAGCGCATCGGGCAGGTGGCCTATCGCCTTCAGCTGCTGGCCGGCGCTCGCATCCACGACGTGTTTCATGTGGGGCTGCTCAAGCCTTTTCGTGGAGAGCCACCGACGGCTCCACCCGCGCTTCCTCTGACCACCAATGGACGTCTTCTTCAGGAGCCCGAGAAGGTGTTGAAGCCGCAGCTCCGTCGCGGGGTGTGGTTCGTCTTGATCCAGTGGGCGGGCCTTCCGGTGGAGGAGGCTACTTGGGAGCCACGTGATGACTTCCGCCATCATTATCCAGACTTTCTGCTCAAGGACGAGCTGTTTGTGTAGGCGGGGAGAGATGTTATGACCGGTTTAACGTATAACCGGAGGAGGCCCACTGGGCAGTAGTTAGGGGCTTGGCCCACAAGTTATCTTAGGCTATTCGTTTCGAGGTTATAAATATTAGTTGTAAAACACTTTTGGAGATTAAGCAATAAAGATATTTTCTATCCTATTGCCCGGCTCCCAGAGGAGCCGGAACCCTAGCCGCCACCAGCCCTAACCATCGTCGCCCTCCTCCTTCCTCGCGACGGCGCCGACGCGTCGGAGCTTGCGCCCTCGCCCCCAACCTCTGTTGTTCTGCCCCTACAACCTAAGGAGCAGAGCTGGTAGTAACCCTAGTCCTACGAGAAACACATTTGGTATCTCTCTTTTCAATTGAACAAAGTTTGTCATTTTATCAGTAGAGGGGCAGTTTACTCCCAATACAAAGGTCTCATTTGCATATTTGTATGGTTCTGTAATTTGACTTGGGTGCAGTTAATATTCATAGAGATAGCCTGACGTCGTTTTCTATGTACAGGGCCTAAACTATGGGAACCAAAATCTTGGAAATATGTTATTCCTGGACTGCGGCGAGAGTACTGAATAGAGATAAGCCTAATATGTATGTTTCCGGGGTCAATGTATGCATCTTGGGTGCAGTTAATATTCTACTACAAGTCTACGTCTTTATTGGGCTGAACTTGTGAATCCAATCCCTTGCAGGATGCTACTACTCATTCATATGATCAACACTATCCATGGTAGCTCTCTTGAAGGGAATCATATCGGTGCAAGGTCTTGTTCTGTTTTCCAGCTTCGTAACTTGCTGTGGAAACAGGCCGGTCGAACCCGGGGAAGGCCACGCTGAAACTCTGAAGAAGCATGTCTGAGTAGGTACACCTGCAGTCCTGTGCTAGCTAGCCGTCTGTCTTCGTTCTTCGGCTGGTACTGGCTGGTATTTGGCTGGTATATGCTATTGGTATTTCATTTCTCCTTTGTTTTTTTCTTAATCCAGTTCTGTAGGGGTTGTTGTGCTGTGACCCCAGCTTATCTTGCACTCTCGTTTTGGACTCCCTTGTTTTGTACTTTCTTTGAACTGCTGCTGGACTCGTGCTGGTACCTTGTTGTGTTCGGTGGTTGCTTTATATAATATAAATAAAGCGAGGGAAACCTTTTTTCGTCATTTCTCCTTTTTTTTTCTGCAGTATCCCGTAGAGTAGAAGATGGTGACAGTTAGGTAGCTACTGGGCATTGCGTGATAGAGGATGATTAGCTCAGCCAGTCGACTTGACGTATATAGTGAATTCGTAATGCGATTTATTGAAGGTTGTTTCTCGAAGCTCATGATGTTGTTGAACAAGAGAGTGAAGACTGAAGAATCTCGCGTTCCCTTGCTCTTATGGTTTGTATTGCTCGAAACAACGTTAATAAAGAGTCAGTGAGAACTCCTTTCATTTATTTACTTACAAGTAATAATCTCAGATTATGTTTTGCATTGGCAGCTCCTTTTTGGGCCGGGCTGTTCTTTTAGCCAACGTTCTACTTAGGTTGAGCGCATGCCTCCCCCACGTCCCGTTTGTTCGTTACTTCTTCTTTTCTTTTTCTTTTTTTAACTTTTGGCTGTGTCGCCTTTTGGTGGCTCATTGTATCGTTTTGTCTTTGACCAGTGAATCTTGGCAGCAGTTTCCCTACCCCCCCAAATGAAAACGAATCTTAGAAGCTCCCCTGCTATTTTTCTGGAAAAAACACAGTGAAACTGCATGCGTGACAAGGAAGCTCTTTGGGATTCAGCAGTGAGCTTGAAGACTCTCCTCTGCTTCACCAGCTTGACAATCATGTTTAATTATATAGCACACACACTTAATTAGACATCTCTGCTCTTAGAACAAGCATTGATGCTTAAACAAAAACCGATTTGTTTTTAAAATCATGAACATGTCGTTGGCAGTATTAAACTCGTACTGATATATAACCACGTAGGCACATGCATATATACTACACAAATACAGTAAATACGCCCAACACAGTAATAAACAGGAGAGGGATAAATGAGTTATTCCCTCTGGTTGGCCAGTTCGAAGTCGCGGCGGCAGCCTCCTTGTCTGACTTCTTCTCCGCAGTAGCAGCAACAACGTTCCTTTCGGCTTCAATGGACATGCTGATGACGAAGGACGTAGACGAAGTAGTGGACGAAGACGAACGGCGGCGAACAGTTGCGTGGGAGACACTCCTGAAAATCCTAACTGCCCTTCTCCTGATGCAGGATCGCAAGGCGGGGTTCCAGAGCCCTGCTCTCCCATACAGCCGTGCATGCGGTGGACGGGATTGGATGGGATAGCCGGAAGCACCAGGAGCGAGAGAAATCATAGTGGGGGTAGTGCAAGTGGAGGTAGAGCTGATGTGATCTGATCTGGGTGACGGCTAGGGTTGTTGACGCCTTCAATATATAGCCGCGGTTGGGTAGGGAGCATTAACAGCGAATTAATATTCCATTCTTGACCGGCAAAAATTAAGCTCACGCATGACATAGGTCTCAGCTCGGTTCGGCTCGCATGATCACGAAATACGACACGCTGGTGGGGAGGCATGGCGAGCGACGGAGAAGGAGCGCGCGTGAACCACTCCTCTTCTCAAACTCCAATAAGATGTGGAAGAGGATCCCTTTTAAGGAGGTACAAAACTTCCTTCATCCCTTTTAAGGAGGTACAAAACTTCCTTCATGTCTGGGGTGGTACTAAACTTCTCACCACCTAGTCATGACAACCACATGGGCCTTGGAGATTTTTCTGAAATTGTTATATCGGCTATATTTCAACAATCCCTCACCAGATCTCGAAGGTCCATTGTGTTATCCTTCAAACACTGTTTTGATATAACAATATTTTAAGTGGGGACCAATTAATGTTGAACATCCACCTAACACGATCACCACCCAAAAACAAATACGCTTCAGAGAGGAGCTCTGGCGCCGCCCAGGGCGACTCGCTCGTGATGGAAATGGCGGCGGCGCCGGCCCTGGCGCTCGTCGGGTCAGGCCGCGAGGAGCGGCGGAGGTTGGATGGCCACATCAGCGACGAGTGGAGCATCTTTAGGAGGCGGGGAAGGGAGATCCTTCGGAGAGCGCGTCTTCGGCAAAGGATGCAAGGCTTCTTCAATTTAGATCGAGAGGATTCCCAATTGAAGGAAGGGAGAGCTATAGCGACGATTGAGGCGGTCGCACTGGATTTGTTGAATCCGGATTCTCCATTAGAGGCCAACCTGGTGAGTAATTGGGGAGAGGAAGGGGCAGTTTCGAGTGCGTTCAACAACCCGGTGAATGGGGGATTTGGAAATAGATCGGTTTCTTGTGCGAAATTAAATTAAGGAATTACTAGTTTTGATTTGGAGACGAAATTTGAGGAGGGTGAGTCTTATTTCACGGGAGCGGAGCACGATTTTGGGTCGCAATCTTCAGTCGTTGCTTCCAGTCGCTCTGTTGTTCGTTTGTTTCAGGGAAACATGACAGGCTAGGGCTCCCCTTCGGCTATGGCTGGGAAGAACCAAGATGCTCAGGCTGCTGCGGCCGGGCCTTGCAGCGGTCAGGACGGGCTGATGGAGGAGGTGCCGACCTCGCAGGTTGCGGTGAACAGTGAGCCGATGACAACCACTGCCTCGCCGGCCTTGATGAAAGGCAAGGCCGCTGTAGGGGGTCCGAGTGGCCTGGTTCTGGCTACACCGAAGACCTCCATTGGTTTCGCTGCCACGAGACAACGCCCCCTACCCTCCGTAGGAACAGCAAGGCCAGGCTGATCAACGAGAAGTGGATCGTCATCGACATGGAGGCGGCTTTGCGGGCGGTGGCGGACAAGCTAGTGGTACGCCGGGTACTTTCACCATACCTGGCTGAGCCCCAGGCTGTCGTCAACGAGCTGAAAGGGCCTTGGCGGCTGCGCGGTGAGGTGGTGGCCCAGCGGGTCAAAAGCGAAGATGGGCGGTTCGTCATCACCTTTTCGGAGGAGGGAGACCGACGTCATGTGCTGCAAGCTGGACCATGGTGATTTCTACTACGCAACCTTCTTCTTGTAGACGTTGTTGGGCCTCCAAGTGCAGAGGTCTGTAGGACAGTAGCAAATTTCCCTCAAGTGGATGACCTAAGATTTATCAATCCGTGGGAGGTGTAGGATGAAGATGGTCTCTCTCAAACAACCCTGCAACCAAATAACAAAGAGTCTCTTGTGTCCCCAACACACCCAATACAATGGTGAATTGTATAGGTGCACTAGTTCGGCAAATAGATGGTGATACAAGTGCAATATGGATGGTAGATATAGGTTTTTGTAATCTGAAATTATAAAACAGCAAGGTAGCAGGTGCTAAAAGTGAGCGTAAACGGTATTGCAATGCTAGGAAACAAGGCCTAGGGTTCATACATTCACTAGTGCAAGTTCTCTCAACAACAATAACATAATTGGATCATATAACTATCCCTCAACATGCAACAAAGAGTCACTTCAAAGTTACTAATAGCGGAGAACAAACGAAGAGATTATGGTAGGGTAAGAAACCACCTCAAAGTTATCCTTTCTGATCGATCTATTCAAGAGTCCGTAGTAAAATAACACGAAGTTATTCTTTCCATTCGATCTATCATAGAGTTCGTACTAGAATAACACCTTAAGACACAAACCAACCAAAACCCTAATGTCACCTAGATACTCCAATGTCACCTCAAGTATCCGTGGGCATGATTACATGATATGCATCACACAATCTCAGATTCATCTATTCAACCAACACAAAGAACTTCAAAGAGTGCCCCAAAGTCTCTACTGGAGAGTCAAGACGAAAACGTGTGCCAACCCCTATGCATAAGTTCACAATGTTATGGAACCCGCAAGTTGATCACCAAAACATACATCAAGTAGATCACGTGAGTATCCCATTGTCACCACATATAAGCACGGCAAGACATACATCAAGTGTTCTCAAATCCAAGGACTCAATCCGATAAGATAACTTCAAAGGGAAAACTCAATCCATTACAAGAGAGTAGAGGGGGAGAAACATCATAAGATCCAACTATAATAGCAAAGCTCGCGATACATCAAGATCGTGCCGAGTCAAGAACACGTGAGAGAGAGATCAAACACATAGCTACTGGTACATACCCTCAGCCTCGAGGGTGAACTACTCCCTCCTCGTCATGGAGAGCACCAGGATGATGAAGATGGCCACCGGTGAGGGATCCTCCCCTCCGACAGGGTGCCAGAACGGGCTCCCGAGAGGTTTTTGGTGCCTACAGAGCTTGCGACGGTGGAACTCCCGATCTATTGTGATCCTCGATGTTTTTAGGGTATGTGGACATATATAGGCGAAAGAAGTTGGTCAGGGGAGCCACGAGGGGCCCACGAGGGTGGGGGGCGCGCCCAGGGTGTAGGACACGCCTCCCTGCCTCGTGGATTCCTTGTTGCTTCCCTGACGTATACTCCAAGTCTCCTGGATTGCTTCCATTTTAAAAATAACTCTCCTGAAGGTTTCATTCTGTTTGGAATCCGTTTGATATTCCTTTTCTTCGAAACACTGAAATAGGCAAGAAAACAACAATTTGGGCTAGGCCTCCGGTTAGTAGGTTAGTTCCAAAATGATATAAAAGTGTAAAGTAAAGCCCATAAACATCCAAAATGGATAATATAATAGCATGGAACAATCAAAAACTATAGATACGTTGGAGACGTTTCAAGCATCCCCAAGCTTAATTCCTGCTCGTCCTCGAGTAGGTAAATGATAAAGCAGAATTTTTGATGTGGAATACTACCTAGCATATTTCTCAATGTAATTTTATTTATTGTGGCATGAATGTTCAGATCCAAATGATTCAAGATAAAAGTTCATAAAACATAGAAATAGTAATACTTCAAGCATACTAACAAGTAATCATGTCTTATCGAAATAACATAGCCAAAGAAAGCTCATCCCTACAAAATCATATAGTTAGGCAATGCTTCATTTTCATCACACAAAATACTCCCATCATGCACAACCCCGGTTTCAGCCAAGCAATTGGTTCATACTTTTTAATGCGCTTCAGCTTTTTCAACTCTTACACAAAACATGAGCGCAAGCCATGGACATAGCACTATATGTGGCATAGGGTGGTGGTTGTGAAGAAAAAAAGGGAGAAGATAGTCTCACATCAACTAGGCGTATCAACGGGCTATGGATATGCCCATTAATAGATATCAATGTGAGTGAGTAGGGATTGCCATCCAACGGATGCACTAGAGCTATAAATATATGAAAGCTCAACAAAAGAAACTAAGTGGGTGTGCATCCAACTTGCTTGCTCATGAAGACCTAGGGCATTTTGAGGAAGCCCATCACTGGAATATACAAGACAAGTTCTATAATGAAAAACTCCCACTAGTATATGAAAGTGACAACATAGGAGACTCTATTATGAAGATCATGGTGCTACTTTGAAGCACAAGTGTGGAAAAGAGATAGTAGCATTGTCCCTTCTCTCTTTTCTCTCATTTTTTTCTTTTTTTTCTTTTTCTCTTTTCTTTTATTTTTCCTTCTTTTTTTATTTGGTGGGCTTCTTTGGCCACTCTTTTTTTGTATGGGCTTCTTTGGCCTCTTTTATTTTTATAAAGTCCGAAATCTCATCCCGACTTGTGGGGGAATCATAGTCTTCATCATCCTTTCCTCACTTGGGACAATGCTCTAATAATGAACATCATCACACTTTTATTGATTTACAACTCAAGAATTACAACTCAATACTTAGAACAAAAATATGACTCTACGTGAATGCCTCCGACGGTGTACCGGGATATGCAATGAATCAAGAGTGACATGTACGAAAAATTATGAAGGTGGCCTTGCCACAAATACGATGCCAACTACATGATCATGCAAAGAGCAATATGACAATGATGGGGCGTGTCATAATAAACGGAACGGTGGAAAGTTGCATGGCAATATATCTCGGAATGGCTATGGAAAAGCCATAATTGGTAGATATAGTGGCTGTTTTGAGGAAGGTAAATAATGGGTGCAAGATACCGGCGAAAGTTGCGCGGCATAATAGAGCTAGCAATGATGGAAGGGTAAGAGTGCGTATAATCCATGGACTCAGATTAGTCATAAAGAACTCATATACTTATTGCAAAAGTCTACTTGCCCTCGAAGAAAAGTACTACTACGCATGCTCCCAGGGGAAGGGTTGGTAGGAGTTAACCATCGTGTGATCCCGACCTCCACACATAAGGAAGACAATTAAAAGAGCATCCCATGCAAGTCACACAACTTTTACCATACGTGCATGCTACACAGACTTGCCAACTTCAACACAAGTATTTCTCAATTTCGTAATTACCCAACTAGCATGACTCTTACATTACCACCTTTATATCTCAAAACAATTATCAAGCATCAAATTGATCATAGTGTTTAATGCACTTTCTATATGATAGTTTTTATTATACCCAACTTGGATGTCCATCATATTAGGACTAATTTGAAAACCAAAGCAAATACCATGCTGTTCTAAAAGACTCTCAAAATAATATAAGTGAAGCATGAGAGGTCAACAATTTCTACAAAATTAAGCCACCGCCGTGCTCTAAAAAGTATAAGTGAAGCACATAGAGCGAAACTATCTAGCTCAAAAGATATAAGTGAAGCACATAGAGCAAATGACAAACTACTCTGAAAGATATAAGTGAAGATCAATGAGTAGTCGAAGAATTATGCAACTATGTGAAGACTCTCTAACATTTAAGAATTTCAGATCTTGGGATATTATTCAAACAGCAAGCAAAACAAAATAAAACGACATTTCAAGGATAGCACTCATCATGTGAAGAAGCAAAAACTTAGGTTCAACCGATACTAACCAATAATTGTTGAAGAAGAAAGGTGGGATGCCTACCGGGGCATCCCCAAGCATGGATGATTGAGACTTCTTGAAATATTATCTTGGGGTGCCTTGGGCATCCCTAAGCTTGAGCTTTTGTGTCTCCTTAATTCCTTTTATATCTCGGTTTCCTAAATCTCGAAAGCTTCATCCACACCAAACTCAACAAGAACTCGTGAGATAAGTTAGTATAAACCAATGCAAAAACCTTATCATTTTCTACTATAACAAAGCACTAAAATTATTATTCAACATTGCATACTAAATGCCTCTGCATATTTAATACTCCTATCCTCAAATAGAATCATTAAACAAGAAAACATATGCAAACAATGCAAACATAAATAGCAATCTGCCAAAACAGTACAGTCTGTAAAGAATGCAAGATTCATCATACTTCCCTAACTCCAAAAATTATGAGAAAACTACTACACTGTAGAAAATTTATCAGATCTTATTTTGCAAAAAGTTTCAACAATTTATCACATTCTGACTTTTCTAGGGAATTTTTGCAACATCGATAAACTTTCTGTTTTCAAACAGCAACAAGTATACTTGCAAAATAAGCATGGCAAAGGCTATCATTGCCACTTTTATTTAAAATAGAGATGCAAAACATTATTATAAATAGCAGCAAGCAAATACTAACAAAACAAAATGACGCTCCAAGCAGAACACATATCATGTGGTGAATAAAAATATAGCTCCAAGTTACCGATGAACGAAGACGAAAGAGGGGATGCCATCCGGGGCATCCCCAAGCTTAGGCTCTTGGTTGTCCTTAAATATTACCTTGGGATACCTTGGGCATCCTCAAACTTAGGCTCTTGCCACTCCTTATTCCATAATCCATCGAACCTTTACCCAAAACTTGAAAACTTCACAACACAAAACTCAACAGAAAACTCGTAAGCTCCATTAGTATAAGAAAATAAATCACCACTTAGGTACTGTTGTGAACTCCTTCACTAGTGAAGAACCGGCCTTTAGTGTCGGTTCGTGACGGCCTTTAGTGCCGGTTCGGCAACCGGCACTAAAGAGTGGGGACTAACACTACTAGGAAAAGGCCTGCTAGTGGCGCACCACTTTTGCCTACTAATGGCGCACTACTAGTGCGCCACTAGCACCACGCCATTAGAATTAAATACTAATGGCGCACAAGACAGTGCACCAAGTCAGATAGTAACGGCGCACCACATAGAAGTGAGCCATTACTAACAATTTTTTTTCTAATATTTTTTCATAATTTTTTTTTCATTTTTTTCAATTTTTTTTCAATTTTTTTTCAATTTTTTTTTCAATTTTTTAATCTCGAGTCACTATGGCTTAATCTCGGGTCAATATGCTTAATCTCAAGTCAAATCACACTAAGTGGTCAAACTTTTCGGAAGGTCACCCATCCTCACACTACTCCAGCCCGAGCACGCTTAAGTTTGCAGTTCTATCCAACCCTAGCACCACCTCACTTAACAGGCACTTGTTGATATATCTATCATATCAATCCTATTAAACCTTGTTGATGTGTAGGACTTTGTTCTTGTTCACGAGTATGACGAAATTTTGAAAAATATTTCAAACTTGTCGGTCATATTACGTATCATTTTTTGAAAAAAAAAATCCAAAAAAATATCGAAACCAATTTTTTTTCCTGTTACTAGTGGCACACCTAGAAAACGGTGCGCCACTAGTAAGTTTGAAATTTTTGAATTTTTTTACCTCTAGATGTTGAAAGCCCCGTAACTTTTTTTCTGTTAGGTTTTTGAGGATATTGAAAATGTTTAACGGGGTTCCTAAGCCTGGCTCCCCCTCCACCTTCGCCCCCCCCATTCATACACCGAGGCCATCAAAACCCATGCTCCTCCATCGGCCTTCCGACCGCTGCCCAGCCGGAGACTCTTCCCCGTCTATGTCGTCCACCACAACAGCTCGCCTTCCCTCACCCACCGCACTGGATGAGGATCCATCGTCGATCTCGTCGTCCCACCGGATTAGCCGCCCCGTCCTCCACCTCCAAGGAGATGCACCGACGTTCGCCTCGTCTATCGCACCACCTCAATCCCCATAGCGCCGTCTTGACCTGCCCCACCGGAACCGCGGCACCCTCACCAATTCCTCTGATAAAGCCGAGGCCAACTTGGCGCCATCAAGGAGGTTCTGCACTCACCGCTGCATTTTATCTTTTATTCGAACTCACGAGGTTGCCGGTGCTCGATACCCAGCAGACATGGCGGGTCTCCATCGACGGGTCGTCGCAGGCCACATCATCCACGGCGTCTCTCCCCCATGTCGTTGCTTCCTCGGCGGCGACTTCCACAACGGCACTAGCTGCAGCTGCTCCGGCTCTCGCTCGCGTTGTGGCTCTGTTCTTGCTGTCGGTCGCGCTGCTGCACTACTCTTGCTTTCGTTCGTGCTGCTGCTCTGCTCTTGCTCTCGCTTGCGCTGCTGCTGCTGCTGTTGCACGACCTTCGGCAGCTACAGGAGTTGCCGCTTTAGCACTCGCTCGCGGTGCAACTGCACGACTTGCTCTCTGCTAGTGCGTTCCCTGCTCGAGCATCTACTGATTTAGATCACTGCTTCTCTGCTACTAGTGCTCGAACGCCCTAAACATCTATTGCAATGCTCCGCTACTAGTTCAATCAATTTCGACAGTAAAATTCAGTTTCGACTGTAAAGTTCATTCTCTTCAGTTAAGTTCAGAGTGAACGGTACTTACAGCATCTGTCGGAGCGGCCGTGGCGCGGCTGATGTGTTTTACATCTAGCACTTTTTGGTGATGTATTTTACATCATCTATCGCAAATGATATTAGGGTCCCACTTCAGATTAACGTTGTCTGTCTTGTCCTGCTTCAGCCTCGTCGCCGTACACCTCATCGGGGCTGCTCCAACGACGGAACCATCCATCACAGCAGACCAGTACCCTCGGTGCCGTTTCCAGAGGCCTCGGATCTTCTTCCCCGCCTCCGACAGTCACACAAGCATCACCATCCTCCACGTCCAACCCAATGATGCTGAGGTCCACAAGGCTATGCCACAGAGGTTGTACACTCGTCGCATCACTTTGTTACTCTACATTCATGTCGATCCCTCAGGGATCCTTTGCTATGGAACTACTATTCGTGCAAATCTGTTAGAAGGAGTGGAGCAAAGCAAAACTGGAGGATATTTTCCTTTGGTGTCTCTTTCGAAGAAAAAATGTAGGAATTTATTCACTTGGACGTCCTTTTCAAATTAATATGCATGAAGAACAAAACTAATTGCATTACTGGCATACTAAGATGCTTATTTTTTTTCATTTTCACGTGGTTTGACTTTAATTTGACCACGTTTCTCCATTCCTGTGTTCTTCCAATTCATGTGAACCAAACACCCAGGTTGACTGAAATCCTATGTTTCCAAATGCTCTGTTTTGCATGTGCATTCCTATCCTATTCCTGTGTTTTTCCTGTCCCTGCGTTTATAGAATCCTCCAATTCTAAGGAGCCCTTACAGATTTACTTCATTTTTAGACAGGCGTCAAAGAAAACTCTGTGTGTTATGTCCTGCTCCTGCCGTGCCGTCATCCACCCCACCTGAGGTGCACCATCGACAGAAGCGTTCACAACAATAGAGATCCCCACTGCAGACTTTCTTTCGCCGCCTCAAATAATCTTCCTTGTTGCTGGCAGCCACGCCAACTAGATTACCATCATCGACTGAGCAGGTGAACATGAGGACTACACAGTTCCGGAAGAGAGGTCGCAGTCTTTCGTGTTTGCTTACGTTATACATCGGTTATTATTACCTGCTACTTTATCATTCAAACTTGAGTTTTGAAATGCCCATGGGTCTCATATCGAGCCAGCAACGAATAGTAACTGTCTACTATCTGGTTCATCTGGGGTCTTCTATGTGGTTCATGTTGGGTGGGTAACAAACAATAGATGATCCATTGTCTATCTTTCTAAACTGAAACTATAATCTATCTGCTATCATTAGTTTTGGATCCATCCACTCGTTTGCTACCATCAGTCTTGATTTTTGCATGCACCCCTTAGGTCTTACAAAATCTAACTATTTTTTTATTATGCATGTCAGATATTGTACACAATCGTACTGAACATGTAGAGAAAAAGAGAAGACCGTTGTGTGGGTATATAATGTCATGCAGATGCTGCTCCATGGTGGGCGAAGTCCCCCTCCCTCCTGCATTTCCAAATTGTATTCCAGAGGAAGATAACTCTTCAGATGGGGATTCAGAAGGAGCCAACCACGCCTGTTTACCACCTGAGGTGTTTGCTCTAACCTGGCATGCTGATGTTGGTCATATCATGCATATGGCGCCTTGCATTGCTTACATTATACCTCTTATATGTCATCAGCTTAGTTTAGATTTGCTTTGTGTGAATGCCACCTGTTTGGTTTCTATATCATACTCCCACCATTCCTAAATATTTGTATTTTTTAGAGATTTCAACAAGTGACTACATACGGAACAAAATGAGTGAATCTACACTCTAAAATATGTCTATATACATCCGTACGTGCTAGTCCATTTGAAATCTCTAAAAAGACAAATATTTAGGAACGGATGGAGTATATGGGAATTATGCAATGCCATCTTCTTTAGCCAGGCATCATATACGTGAATCATGCAATGCCATCCTGTTTAGCCAGTCTTCGTATATGTGAATTGTATCGTGCCATATTTTTTTCCATAATTTATTCCATTTGTAAATAATGTTTATACATTCATCTACTCTTCCTGTGCATCAGCCATTTGAGTCGGTCATGGGAAAAACTGGAGTGAAAACAAGGTCTTCTGAGCAGTCAGTGCTACCTGTCGATGCAGATTTCTTGCTGGTTACAGATAGCTCCTCAGAGGAGGATTTAGAGACAGATGAACAGTCGTATCCCCCCCCCCCCGAGGTGCATGCTCTAACTTGGCTGGGTTATATTGCTCATATCATGCATATGGTGTCTTGCATTGCCATGCCATCTGCTTAGATTAGACATGCTTTGTGTGAATGCCTCCTGTTTGCTTTCTATATCAGATATGTGAATTATGCAATGCCATGTTTTTCAACCAGTTATCATATATGTGAATTATGCACCGCCATGTTGCCAGGCATCATATATGTGAATTATCTCATGCCATCTTTTTTTTCATTACATATTCCATTTTTCGACACTCTGTGTATATTGAACTACTCTTCATGTGCATCAGCCATTTGAGCTGGTTATGGAAAAATCTGGAGTGGAAACAAGATCTTTAGAGAAGGCAATGGTACCTGTTGAAGCATATATCTCGATGGTTACAGGGAGCTCCTCAGAGGAGGATTCAGAGACAGATGACCAGTCCTATATCCCACTTGAGGTGCATGCTCTAAGTTGCAATGTTTTATATTTCTCATATGATGCATATGGTGTCTTGCATTGCTTAGTTTAGACATCATATGCACAATATTGAATTCCATCTGCTTAGTTGAGAGATCATACATGCGAGTTCCAGCTGCTTAGTATATGAATCAATTATGTCAATTATATCATGCCATCCTGTATACTTAGACAACATGTATGTGAATTATTTCATCCCAACCTATTTTAGAAAGACATCATATAGTTTTGTCATGTCATCCTGTTTAGGTACTCATCATATGTTGAATTATGCCATTATATCCTGTTAAGTTATCCATCATATATCTGAAACTGTGTCATGCTATCCTGTTTAGTTAGGCATCATATATGTGAAATTGTGTCATGCTATCCTGTTTGGTTAGACAACATATATGTGAATTACCACATATGTCTATCATACAATGTCTGTACGTTCAATTTCTTTTCTTGTTTATCAGCCATTTGAATTGGAGGGGGTGATGACAGTATCTAAGGGAGAAAAAACCCGTTCTTCCCAAAAGACAGTGCTACCCGTCGATGCAGATAGAACCATGGTTATACTAGCCCACAAACTAGCCCACCACACATAATCGAGACTCTTCCAGATTGCACACTTACACCGTTGGGCAAAGAACCAGCTACAACCCATCTAACCGCAACCCCAGCGGATAGTAACCCACTTCTAGTTGACAAAGCACCATGTCCACCATAGAGTACCCCCACACGAGCAGTTTGTAAAGCAACTGCAGTTCCCAAAGCACGAAGACCACCACAGCTAACCCAAACTCCACGTTTAAAGCAGAAGAGCAATTGTTCTCAGGTCAGATTCTGTAGCTATGGTCCATACTTCTTTGCTATTGCATCACTGTATTTACTCATACCAACTACTTTCAAATTTGAAGGATCCAATTGAAACTCTAATGGCGCAACAGGTATGTTTTAAACCTATTTCTTTAACTAGATTGTTGTTCTAACTTCTTGCTCTATGTTGATTTCAGTTTAAGTTGTATAAACAATTATGTTCTCATGTGATGCACATTACAAATGCTGCCAATGCTGTGTAGTTTCTCACACTTATATTCTGTCTATTTTTGTTGTGTCTTAAAAATATATGAGTTGAACTGTGTCTCTATCTTGATTAGGCAACATATACTAGAATGATATGGACAATATAGTGACCATAGTACATGGATATATGTTTGTTTCATGCTGTTATCCTGTCCACCTTACTACTGAACCGGTTTACCAAAATGAGTTTCGTATACTACAAGCTAAACATGTGATGTGTCTGCTTGTTTCTCTTGTAGTATGCAAACAGAATATTGGAGAAGAGCACCGCACTATGCAATGGTAGAGAAAGTAATGCGGATAAGGTTCAAGATAGTGAGACAACCCTGTTGGTCTCCAAGAAAGGTGACAAAAACGATCTTGTAGACAGTGAGAAAACCCCACAGTCCTGCGTTGATGTAGTGTTCGAGTTACTGGCCAGTACCGCTGGCACAAGCTCTTCGAACTCGCTGCCTGAATCACTTCGGCTTCTTTAGTCTCAGCTACAAGCTGAAAGGCATCAGTCAGTTGTGTTGCGGCAAGAAGCCGAAGGACTGAGGAAGTCCCTGCAGAATTCAGATGCGTACTTTCTTGTGCAACAGCAAGCGCTGGAGGATTTAAGCGCCAAACAAGAGAAAGTTAATAAGCTTGCTAAGCATCTTGCTAGCATTATGGGTACCCAGGATATTGTTTCTTGAGCTCTTCTGAAGTGGTTACAGTTCTGGACTTGTTTTACTGTGGCATTTATATGCTGCTTTGTTCCCTATATTTGCACTGGTGGCAAACTTTGATGCCCAGTGGATGTAATATGTGTAATAGTCATGATAGCCTAGCATAAGTTGCTTGCTTATTTATTTCCTTGTTGTCTTGTTTATTTGTTTGCTTGTAGTCAGTGCAGTTTTGTTTCCGCAGTTTGCTAGTGGCCGCAATAACCTATTTTTTAAAACTAGGCCACAATAACCATGGGCTACATATTTACTATAGTGGCACTGGGCCTCCTACCGGCCGAAGAAACAATGGGCCTTCTACGGTCCGTAGAAACAAGGGGCCTTGTACGGGCCGTAGACACACTGGGCTTTCTACGGGCTGTATCATCAATGGGCCTTATATGGGCCGGCCTATCAATCGGCCAAACATGGGCCAATAACAGACCGCATTATGGCCGTAAACGGGCTAGAGTTGGAATCGTTCATTCATGGGCCAACCATAACGGGTCGTCGTTAATAGGCCGTATTTGATGACGCTATGAAAAAGGCCCAACATATTAATGGTCCACAAACAGGCCGACTGTAACAACGAGCTGAATTTGGCCCACAAGCAGAAAATGACAGTAACAGGCCGTAAGTAAACGACTGCTGGAAATGAGCACATGAATAAATGGGCCCTGAGAAGGCCAAAAGATAACATGGGCTGGAAACGGCCCAATGGAATAATGGGCCTTTAATGGGTATAAAGTGATACACTGTTCATTATGGGCCAGATTCACCATGGGCCGTTAATGGGTATAAAGTGATGCACTGTTCATTGCGGGCCAGTTTCACCATGGGCCATTAATGGGCCGAGAGTTACAAAGGGCCTCATATGGGCCGAAAGACGTCATGGGCCATACATGGGCCAGAAGTGAAAATGGGCTGGAATCATATTGGATGGCCCACATGATGCTACTGGGCCTAATTCGGATAGGGCGTAACGGGCCTTGGGTTAGCGGGTTGTAAATGGGCTATATGCGAACATGCCGTTAACAGGCTTTCCATGGGCCGGCCTGCCACCTTTTGACCAAGTCAAATGGGCCGGCCTTTTCACAGGAATGGGCCTCTGTTGGGCCGTGTCGACGTATCATAGGCGCCTTCTGTCCAATGAGTGTATGACATCTGTCCCAACGATGAGCCGACACGTGTTTCCTCCAGTCAATGATGATTTTGCACGTGGAAAATCCCCGTTGGTCGGTGCTGTTAACGGGTTATCGGATCCAAAACCCGACCCGATAGCTTAACGGCGTTCCGTTACGGTGGATGCCACGTGTCGGTCACTCTTGACGAAAGCACTTTTGTGACACGCGATTTATCGTCATGAAAGTGGACACTTCCGTGATGATAATTTTGGTAATGTCATGGAACACTTCTATGACAGCACAGGTATGACTATCTTGATTCTGTCATAAAATTGTCATGGATGTACATGCATGACAAAAAACGCGACCTACTATGACAAACACGTATCATCACGGAAGTGTACTTTTTTTGTAGTGTATAGTCCGGCTGTCTGGATACCCCCTTATCCAGGACTCCCTCCGTAGCCCCTGAACCATGCTTCAATGACGATGAGTCCAGCGCGCAGATTGTCTTCGGCATTGCAAGGAGGGTTCCATCTCCGAATACTCCATAGGGAATTCCGAACACAAGGATCGTGTCCGGCTCTGCAAAATAATTTCCACACACCACCGTAGAGAGCACAATACTTTACAAATCTAATCTGCTGACACTTTTTCACAGCGTGTCCTCACGCTGCGGCCCGGTCTAATACGAACCATTTTTCTCAGCCTGCCACGACACACTTGGCACGTCTTGTCGAAGCAGAGATCGTGTCCCCCTTATTGCGGGATTCTCATCAATACGGGTGCGGGTAACCCAACTACGCCTATTGGTATGACTCCGTGTTTTTAGGCAAGTCCCAAACAGTTACGTTGAGGATGCTTGATATTCACCCCCTTTATAGAGGGGTCGAGGCCTATCCCTTTCTTACCATGCTTGCGCCTTTCCGCATCTCGAGTTCCAACACCCGAAGCTCAAGGCACTCCGGATCTTCAATTATGTCCGGATCCAACCTTCAAGACCGGTGGATGGCCTCCTCTGTCACAGAGGAGGACATTGCGAAGCTCAGGGAGGCTAGATATCTGACCGCCGACGTCAAGCACAGGCTTCCTGCTCCAGGGCAGGTCATCCCCTCTGCCGAACCCAACGAGAGCGTTGTGTTTGTTTCCCACTTCCTCCGAGGCTTAGGCTTTAGTCTTGATCCCTTCGTGAGAGGGCTCATGTTCTATTACGGGCTAGATTTTCACGATCTAGCTCCACATTCCATCCTTCACATCTCGTCATTTATTGTCGTGTGCGAAGCCTTCCTCCATATCACCCCACACTTCGGCTTATGACTCAAAACCTTCAATGTAAAGCCGAAGGTGATCGAGGGGTGACACGCGGAGCGCGGAGGCACTGAAATAAGCAGAAACGCCGATGCCCCATGGCCAGAAGGTTCCTTCCCGAAGGTGTCCGATCTTTGGCAACAAAGGTGGTTCTACGTCACAGCTCCCCGAGGCACAAAGTGGGAGGCCGCCTCTGCCTTCCGCTCGGGCCCTCCGCCTCAACTAGCGTCGTGGGTCAATGTGGGACTAGACTGGGGGCATGCTAATGACGTACCGACACTGCAGAGCCGCATTCGGAAGCTTCTTGAGAGGGATATCAGTCTTGTCAGAATAATTCAGGTAATGCTAGTTCGGCGGGCCCTGCCGTGCAAACGTCGACCTCTCTGGATGTGGGAGTTCAATCCAGAAGGTCCGCGAACCATTCAGCACTTCTTCGGCATGAGGCTCGAAGGGATGTATAAGTTATTCTTCGGACCACGAGTAAAGTGTCCGGACACCATCGAGGATGCGGGCCTGAGCTGCAACCGCCCAGATACCCAAGTAAGTAACCCTGCCACCGAACACTTTGCTTGTATTTATCACAATATTATTCTAAAAACTGTCCGCGGCCAGGATTGGCTCAGCAAGGCGGAGAGGATCAGGTGTCCGGCCCCACTTCCCGAAGGCTCGCCTAGTCCTGCAATAGCCAAGATGCTTAGACGTGCACTAAGCCAAGTGCCCTCGGGAAAAGGGGAAGGGAAGAATAGAGAAGCCGAGCTTCACACATTGCACATCCAAACAGGGGGAATTACTGTCTCCACAAGGGAGGATAATCGGGGAGGTGAATCCAAGGCTTCCTCCCCCCGCGGGAAGAAAAGGGCCACCTCCAAAGACTTGGAAACGGAGGTGCCTAAACAAGGGAAGAAAACTTCACCAGGGGGCCCTGCCCCGGAGGGCGTCCTCACCGCACCATGCCCGCAAATGGGCCAGCCCTCCACCGAGCTGTAAGTTAATCCTGAATAAAAAGATATTGCTTCCTCCTCCCAGAACAATAACTAGGATCTATCTTTTGCAGACCGGATAGTAGCTCTTCTCAACAGAGTTCGTCTTCGGGGGATCTTCTTCCAGAGATGATGGAGAGTGAAACCCCACCTGCCTCTCCGCCCCATGGGATGGGCGACCCTGAGGTGTCGTCACGGAGGAGTCCAGATCCATCGAGGCCGGAAGCTAACACTTCGGTCACTCCGAGCCCGGCGTGGTTGGCTCCCATGGAGAGCAGTAAGAAGGGTCCGGGGCAGTCCAGCGCCAGGCCGAACACTGACGGGCCTTCTGGAGCAAGCTGCTCTCTCGGAGGATCACCGTACGTTAATGGGTACGGTGTTGGAGAAGATTTCATCTGCCACAAGCGGGTTGAATGAAGCTTTTACGAGCCTGCTCAAAGGCTTTAAGTTACGAAACACGTAATTTTTTGGTTGTACCACACGCGATAGGTGTGCTGCGTATAGATAGTAGCCCCTGAGACTCTGGTTGCCAGCCCTAGGCGGCAAACGGAGGATCACACTCCCAGGTAATGATTGCACTATATTCATGCACAGGTTGCTAAGGGTCCAGCAATAGACCGGACCACTGAATTCGCCAAACTGAGGCGACATATTGATGTGGTGGACGCCGACATCACGCTTGTAAAAAAGCGGCTTGATGAGTCACAGAGTATGTGCTCATTTTTCCTCATTTGTTTAGGAAATATTGAGAGGAGCATAATGTTAATATGATATGTTGTGGCTGCAGGCGGAGCTGCTGTCGTGGAGGCCCTGAGGGCAGAACTTGCCCTAGCCAAGGAACAAGCCCAGGCTAGCAATGTGGCTGCCTTAAAGGCGGCCGAAGATTTGAGAGCCGAACAGGCTGATCATCGCTGAAGCAAAGATAAAGTAGCCGAAATGGCTGTGGAGCTGAGGGATGCCGCCGACCGGTATGAGCTTCTTGAAAAGGAGTGTCAGGCGAAGTCAGCTGACCTGAAGAAGGCCCTGGATTCGGCCAAGGAGACGCGCTCTAAAATTAGAGCTGCGCGGGAGGAGCTTTGACAGGCCGGAGACATCGCGGCTGGAAGCCCCTATTTGTTGCGGATGAAGTTCGGAGATCCAAAGTACGCTCCTCTGGATCAGTCTTGGAGCGCTGCAGATGCGTATGCGGATCTGGCAAAAAGTACGGCTGATGCGACTAGATTCTTCAAGGATCAAAAAGATAATGAAATAGAAAGGATGTTCTGGTCGCAATTCAGTGCTCCAACGCGTCCGCTGCCGTTGAGTGAGAATATGGCCGCTATGGCCGAGCTCCATAGGTTGTCCGGTCTTGCAATGAGGTCTGTAATAGACCATCTATGGCCGAAGGGACCAAGGCCGGGCAGTTATTTTGGTTTAGTGCAACAATTCCTTGGCGTTGTATCGTGAATCGGTGCCATGAGGAAGTCAGCATGCATAGAGGGTGCGCGGATGGCTCTTGCCCGTGTGAAGACGTATTGGACGGATATGGAGGCCACCAACATTGCAACCCAGAGTCCGGCAGGAAGCCAGGACCCAACCGAGCACTATTTTGAACAGGTCATAGAAGGTGCCCATATAATAGAGGCTCAGTGCTCGAAGAATGTCATGTTCTAGTGAAAAGTCATTCAATTGTAAAAGCAATTCTGTTTTAAGTATAAAGGTTGTGTTTATACTTTTTCCTGAAAGTGTTATAGTGCCTCCTGTGCGGCCGTTTATGTATGTATATAACCTGAAAGTTAGCAGTCGTTGGCTTCAGCCCCCACGCATATAACGGGGGTGTTCGCGAAAATGTGCGTAATCACACTTGATCCAACGTCTTGGTCCATTAAGGGGGTGATCGCACGTCGAACTAGGCAACCGGACTATATAGCTTTAACACTTTCACTTAGCCATAGGAGTTTTACGGTGGGGCTACTATATAGCCCCAGGTACCTCCGCGTTCATCCCAATACGGTGCTCGTATGTACATGACCAGGGAACGGTCCTTCGTTAATGCGGAGGAATCCCAAAGATTCCGATGAGTCCTCGAGTGGTTGACCAGTCTCTCGCTGTATCATGACAGTCAATTTTCGGCTTTCTCTACTGAGGTGCTCATCCGAAATAACCAGGGCACAATCACAGTAGTTCTCCTTTGGCCGCCTTAGCCGATAGAACGGAACGTAAGGTAGCAAACCCAGGAGCCGGGCAAACCCAACATTTGACCAAAGACATGATTCGGAGCTGATGCATATAAGGCCAAACTCGCGACGCCGAACACTCCCGAAGGTATTAGGACTTTATAATATATACTGAGCTAAGTAATGCCCTCGATTATGAACCCTGTATTTCCAGGGACGTGCATTAATCTGCCGTGGCGAAATGCCTATAACGCCAGTATCCCCTGTGGGTGTATTGAATACCCGTGGGGTGTTAAGCAACAAGAGACAGTAAAGAAGGTTTACACAGGGGGCTTAATCTAAAGAGAAACCTTTAAGCGGGGCCCTGTTGCATGTATGCGCCTTTGTCTCCGTTGTGCCGTATCCTGAAAGGGTGTCGCACAAATGGTGTCTGTAAAAAGTAAAACTCATGTAAAAGAGTATGGCGTAAGCGTGCGAAAAGTTGGTTATTCTCAATGGATAGTAGAAATGTGAGACATTGACATGTTGTTAAGGTCAAGCCGAACCGTGGGCTTTATTACATATTTGCAGCCCTGGTACCATCTATGGGGGTATATGTATAGCACCCAACTCAGGTTTATCTGGGCTGTTACCGACGGTGGTGCACTGGACTCGTCTAACCGTGTCCGCGGTCTTAACGACCGATCATGCATTCTGATAGGAGAGGCCGCTTAGTGACCAGCTGCTAGAGCCGCCACATACTCTTCCGCACGTAAGGAACGCTCTGTGTTTCCGCTAACAGTGATGACGCCATGTGGACTGGGCATCTTGAGTTTAAGGTAGGCGTAGTTTGGTACTGCGTTGAAGTGAGCGAAGGCCGTTCTTCCGAGTAATGCATGATAATCGCTGCGGAAAGGAGCGATGTCGAAGAGTAATTCTTCGCTTCTGCAGTTGTCGGGAGAACCGAATGTCACCTCTAATACGAGGGAGCCCCTGCAGCGGGCCTCAACGCCTGGTATCACTCCTTTAAAGGTGGTGTTACTTTGGCTGATTCTGGATGGGTCTATCCCCGTCTTGCGGACGGTGTCCTAATATATCAGATTAAGACTACTGCCGCCGTCCATGAGGACTTGAGTGAGATGGTATCCATCGATTATTGGGTCGAGCACCAAGGCAGCCGATCCTCCGTGCCGGACACTAGTCGGGTGGTCCCTGTGATCCAAAGTGATCGGGCAGGCCGACCAGAGGTTGAATTTGGGGGCAACATGCTCTATAGCGTATGCGTCTCTGAGCGCGCGTTTGCGCCTTCTCTTTGGTATGTGAGTCGCGTAGATCATGTTTACTGTTTTGACTTCTGGTGGGAATTTTTCTATCCCCCAGTGTTCGGCTGGCGAGGCTCATCCTCGTCTTCGCTTGTTGTTTCTCTTCCTTTGTGTTCGGCATTTAACTTGCCGGCCTGCTTGAAGACCCAGCATTCTATGTGAGTGTGATTTGCAGGTTTTCAGGGGTGCCATGAATTTGGCACAATCTGTCTAGGACTTTGTTCAGGCCGGACGGTCCATCTTTGCTGCCTTTAAATGACTTCTTTCTTTGACCGGGTCGAGAGCCCCTAAATCCGTGTTTTTGGCATTGTTGCTCAGATATGTACAAAACTGAGAAAACAAGTTTGAAGAGAATAACAAGCACTCGTGTTGGCACTCTACTTTGGGCAGTTAGTTGGTGTAAATTTTGCTACTAGAGATGCTTTGACTGATGCTAGCTATGGCCTTATGAGGGGCAACCATACTGTGTCAACAGCCCCTACCCATCTCTGCTAGACTGCTACCCTAAACGTAAATAATTTGCTGGAACCCAAAACCCGTGGGATACGAAAACAGCGATATTTGCATCAATAAATAACTATTTCTTGCTACAAGTGTCAGTGATATCTTAATCTTGGTATCGAGATGGGCACAGGTTACTTAACTGCAAGTGGAGACATTGGGTGCATTTTTCTATGAGCGCACTTGCTAAGTTGCTATCACATGGTTAGTGGCTGAAGGCAAAGCTCTCACATGGTAATGATGGATCGTATTGGCTTGCGATCTCGGTGTCCCAGACCAATCATGCTGCTCATGAAATAAAAATCATATATAACTGTTTTTTTACTGTGTCGAATTGGACCCCTATTAAAACAACACACGGCAATACTAATCTCCAAGTACTTATCTATTAACTTCTTCTCAAACCTTAACCTATTCTGTTCTGCTTCTGTTTACCAGTGGTTCCCTTAAAGTAGCAGCACACAACTTCTAACATGACTTCAATCAGCAACAAAATAATTTGTATTACTGAACAAGGAGGCCCAAGAAAGACTGATGAGTACAAGCAAGAAACCATGTATCTCCATCCCCCACTGATGGGACGCTGTACTGAACTCTTCTTCCTTTCAATGAAATGAAACGCAAAATCTTTTTGCGTTTTCTTGAAAAAAGAGAGCAGAGTCTAGCGAGCTAATTAAATTGGAACCTGCACCGAGATTGGTGGATACTCGTGGCCTGCTAGCCTGGCAGAAAAAAGGGAGCAGGTCTTGTCTTATACTAACATTTTTTTCTGCTCACCTGCCCCACTCCCATGGGGAAAGTCAGTCAACACACGCCTCATCTTGTTGTCCTTGATCTAGATCTGCACAACCACAAACCACATTTACCATTTCTCTTTTGCATAGTGCTTTCCCTGTGTCAGCTGTGTGAGTTGGGAGCTGTGAGAGCAACCATGGCTGAATATGCAGTTGGGCCGCTGATCTCCATGCTGAAGGACAAGGTGTCCAGCTACCTTCTGGTGCGGTACAAGGTGATGGACGGCATGGAGGAGCAGCGCGAGATCCTGGAGCGCAAGCTCCCAGCCATCTTGAACATCATCGAAGATGCGGAGGAGAAAGGAGCTCACCGTTCTGGGGTAAGCGCCTGGCTCAAAGCGCTCAAGAAGGTGGCCTGCGAGGCGAACGATGTCTTCGATGAGTTCAAGTACGAGGCTCTCCGGCGTGATGCCAAGGAGAAGGGACACTACAAGAAGCTTGGCTTTGATATCGTAAGCCTCTTCCCTGCCCACAACTCCATTGTGTTTCGTTACAGGATGGGCAAGAAGCTGTGCAGTATTGTGCGCGTCATTGAGCTCCTTGTCAAAGAGATGAATGAATTTGGATTCAAACACCTGGAACAAGCCCCGCCATCCAAGCAGTGGCGTAGCACAGATTCGATAATCATCGACTCCGAGAAGGATATTGTTAGCAGATCCAGAGACGAAGAGAAGAAGATCGTGAGTATATTGGTTGATCAAGCTAGAGAGGGGAGGGATCTCATTGTCCTTCCCATTGTTGGAATGGGTGGTCTGGGCAAGACCACCTTCGCTCAGCTTGTGTACAATGACCCTGAAATCATGGAGTATTTCAAGCTCCGAAGGTGGTGCTGTGTATCAGAGGATTTTGACGTCGTTAAAATTGCAAGCAGCATCTGTCAGACTAGTGAGGAAGATCGTGACAAGGCATTGCACAACCTTCAAAATGAAGTAAGTGTGAAGAGATACCTTATTGTGTTGGATGATATATGGAATGAAGATGCTGACAAGTGGAAAAAACTCAGAACCTGCCTGAAGTATGGTGGCAAGGGTAGTGCAGTGCTGGTGACCAATCGTAAAGTAAAAGTAGCTCAAATTATGAAGATGTGTATTGATGATAGTCATAATCTCAGAAAGCTATCTAATGTATTTCTGAAGGAAATATTTGAGAATAGAGCATTCTATTCGCAAAAGCCAGACGCTGCTGAGCTAAATGACATGGTGGAAAAAATTCAGGACAGATGTGGGGGCTCTCCTTTAGCAGCCAAAGCCTTTGGATCTATGTTGAGTACCAAGACTAGCATGAAAGAATGGGCGAAGGTACTAACCAGAAGCAACAAGTGCAATGCAGACAGAAATTTTACCTATACTCAAGCTCAGCTATGATGACTTGCCATCGCACTTGAAACAATGCTTTGCTTTCTGTGCTATGTTTCCAAAAGATTATGAGATTGATGTGGAAATGTTAATCCAACTATGGATGGCACATGATTTCATACCGCTGAAGGAAGATGAAAATCTTGAAAAGATAGGCAGAGAAATTTTTGATGAGCTAACTTGGAGGTCATTCTTTCAAGATGTCAAACAAACCCCTCCTCATAAAGGATATAATGAGATCCGTTCAAGCACAGTATGCAACATGCATGATCTTATGCATGACGTTGCCTTGTCTGTTATGGGAAAGGATTGTCTTACTATAGTTGATAGGCCTAATCAAAAGGAGTTATTATCAGCAGGACCTACTCGCCACCTGTTCTCACCATATGAGTGCATCGGAACACTTTTGGATGATTATCTGAAGAAACAGTCTCTAGCTCTCCAGACACTATTATATAATCCATGGAGCAAAGGCTCAGCACCACCATTGTCGAAGTACAGTCATCTACGAGCACTGAAACTCTTTCAGCTGAGAGAACTTCCACTCCATCCAAGACACTTACAGCACCTGAGGTATCTTGATCTCTCAGACAATCACTTGATCAAAGAGCTTCCCAAGGAAATAAGCATCTTGTATAATCTACAAACTCTTAAACTTTCTAATTGCTCAAGACTTGGTCGACTTCCAAAGGATATGAAGTATATGGCGAATCTCCGCCACCTCTATACTAATGGATGCTCATCATTGGAGTGCATGCCTCCAGAACTCGGGCAACTCACTTCTCTAGAGACTCTGACATCTTTTGTAGTGGGCTCTACTCCTGGTTGCAGTACTATTGGAGAACTGCGGGACTTAAATCTTGGTGGTCAATTAGAGCTATTTTGTCTTGAATATGTAAGTGGAGAGCAGGCTAAAGCATCCAGTCTTGGAAATAAAGAGAACATCACACATTTATCTCTTGAATGGAGTGATGACAGCATTGACGAACTTAACCAGCACATGAATGTGCTTGATGCACTTAAACCTCATGTTGCGCTGGAGTTTCTAGAAATATATTCCTATGGAGGTGCTGCTTTCCCGACATGGGTGACGAGTCCTACTTTTCTGCAGCATTTAATGGAGCTCCACCTGGATGGTTGCACAATGTGTGAGGAATTCCCACAGTTCAGTCAATTTAAAGCCCTTGAAGTTCTCGTTTTGAAAAGGTTGAACAAATTGCAAAGCATATGCAGTCACAATTCATCTGCAGCATTTCCAACATTGAAAGACCTCAAATTGGAAAATTTGGAGATTTTTGAGAGATGGGTGATATCAGAAGGAGAACAATTAACATTTCCTATGCTTGAGAATATTGTAATTGAGAACTGCCCAAAGCTAACAACTCTACCTGAAGCACCAAAACTCAAAACTATAGAGCTAGAGGAAGGCAAGGCTCAACTATCCTTGGCAATATTAAGATCCAGGTACATGGCTTACTTGTTTGAGTTAGTTATGGTTGTCGGTGATACAAAAGCAACACCAACATTGAATCTTGATCAAGATCCTGGAGTGTCTATTTTGGAAATGGACTTGAGTGGTTGCAACTTTTTGTTCCCGTCAAGTCCATTGCAGCCAGCGGTTGGGGTTTGGAAATGGTTTGGTCAGCTTGTCAGGTTGAATATCATTTCTTGTGATACGCTCATCTACTGGCCTGAACAAGAGTTCCAAAGCTTGGTATCATTGAAGTTTATGCTCATCAGAAACTGCAGCAAGCTCATAGGCTCCACCCGGGTGAAAGGATGCCGTACTCAAGGAAGCTGTCAATTCCTGCCCAATCTAACAAAACTAATGGTTAATTCTTGTGGAAGCTTGACAGAACTTTTCGTTCTTCCCCCATCTCTCACGAGCCTGACCCTTTTTTGGTGCCATAGTCTTGAGTTCATACAGTTGCAGGATGATAGAGAGCTGGAGAGTGTGCAACACTTTGATACAGCGGCATCGTCAGAACACTGCAATCACCTTGCATCCGAAATTATGCCAGAGCAGTCACCTTTACCCAGAGTTAATCCTTTGTCATGTCTCATGTTTTTGCATATACATGGTTGTGACAAGATTCGTTCTGTGCCAGCACAGTTGGATAGACTCATGCATCTGAGTATTAGGTATTGCAGTGGGCTGGAGTCACTCGATTGTTTGGGTGACCTACCGTTACTGCATGCATTATACCTTGTGAAGTGCAAACATCTGGCATCTATACCAGGTAGTATTGGGAACTACTCAGCCCTTAAGACGGTCGTAATTGGATACTGCCCAGCTCTAAATTTGAAACCACTTTATGGACACCTCAAACGACGGGGCGATAGCCTTGACTACAAGGATCTATCTCATGCTGGTTCAAGCTACCCTACTAAAGGTACCTGTCAATTTCCTTTAATTCATTTCATTTCTCCTTTTCCCTTGCCTATTGTGTTGAAAAATGTACGCCTTGCGGTCTGCAGCTTGAATTTCTATTCAACTCTCCTTATGTTTTTGTTTTTGGAAATAAAGTTGGTATGTCTGTTTTTTCTATTCTACGATGTTCTCATTTTGTTAATAGAGTTTCCTCATGTATTGGGCAAGTAGAGGAGTGGTTTGCTTTCAGTACGATGATAGCAACTGTATCGTAGCAACATATTTTTAAGCTGTATCCTAGTAAGAGGTCTGCTTC
>NC_041381.1:696953512-696963830 GCF_002162155.2 Triticum dicoccoides
TAAGGGCATTTCGGGCATACGGTGCTTAACGTATCCCGCGCCGTATGTGGCGTACCCATACAGGTAGAGCCGAGCGCACGGCTCGAGCCGATACGGCTGGCTCGCAACTACCCTCTCCCCGTCGCGCGAAAAAAAAACCCACGACCTGCGCTGATCACGCGGCCCATTCCAACGTTGCCCCGCCCCGCCGATCGCCGCCCTTACCCGCCGATAGCCGCCTTTCCCCGCCAATCTAGACGTGATCACGCTGCCAATTCCAACGTCTTCCCGTTCGGCCGATCGCCGCCTTCTCCCCGTCTTCACCCGGGATCTAGCCGGCGCGGACAGATCTTCGAGTCGCCCGCCGTACGTGATGTCGCCTCCGTGCAGGTCGTCGCGGTGACGTGGCCTACGTGGACGCCGTCGCCGCCCGCAACTCCGTGATCAACCTCTCCGGCAACGTCCTCGCCGTCTGCAGCCACGCCAGGCGGGCCGAAGTGCACGTGCATGCCATGTAAGCCTTCTAGTTCGTCAAAAAAATTGAATCTGTAAATAATTATGTGCAATCACTTGTTAGATAAGAATCTCTCATCTGTATGATCGTAGTACATTTAATTTGATTTAAAATTGATAGATCAATTTTTATTATAATATTGCAGTGTAGGTTGAGAGATCATTTAATGGATAAAGAAACTGAATTTACGGATCTGTTTTTGGACACGAGTGAGTGGGATGGTAGCGATAGTGTTGATCGTACGAATGGTAATGATAGTAAAGATGATGATGATGGCAGCGACAATGAATCCTGGTCGTCGTACGATAATTTACCTGAGGAGGATTTTGAAAAGAAGGAGGAGTGTGCTTGTAGTGAAAACGTAAGTGTCTTGTACATTCTTTTTGTCGGATGAAGAACCATATGGTACTTACACGTGCATATGATTTTTTTATGTGCAGGAGGATATTGACGTTCACAACGAGGAAAATCATGGTGTTGAATCTTTCGGGGATAACATAAGCCAGGTTCGGTCCAAAATTTAAGATGTCATTGAATAATAAATAGTTGGTAATGACAACTTACACTTGCTTATGTGGAATATTGTAGGCTAACTTTGATGGTTGGAGTGGTGAAGATGGATATGAGCATGAGGATGGAGCTAATATGGACATTGAGGAAGCTGAAATCCAGCAACGTGCACTGGAGACACAGTTGAAGGTTATGGGTATGACATTTGCATCACAATGGAAGGCTCACATGTTCTATAATAACTACGTCAAAGACCGTGGATTCAGTATCAGAAAAGATAAGGTGAAACGAGGAAAAGGACTTTCAACCACTGTTCGGTATAGGAGATACGTTTGCTCGAGGGCAGGAAAGCGTCGCAGTAAATTTTTAAACCCGAAGGGCCGTACCTGCAGGCTAAGACCAGAGACTCGTTGCGAGTGTGGCGCACATTTAGTCGTGAAGTTGGACAAAGGACGTGGAGTTTGGTTCGTGGCAGCTTTTATGGATGATCACAACCATTTGTTGGCTAGACCAGATGAGGTGGTATTTCTGCGGTCACATCGAGTGATGGGAGATCACCAGATAGCCGAGATCTTAGCGATGGAAGGAGCTGGGATCAGAAAGCATATCATCGTTGACAACTTCATTAGCAGGTATGGCTCGTATGATAAGTGTGGGTTTCTGAGACGAGACGTGTACAACCTATGTTGCCGAGAAAAAATGAAGTTGATTGCGAAGGGTGATGCTAACACGGCAATTGGGATTATGAGGAGCAGAAAGGAGAAGGATCCAGAGTTTTTCTTTGAGTACGGCTCGATATGGAGGGCCGTTTGAAGAGCATGTTCTGGTGCGATGCACAGTCGCGGCGGGACTATCAACTGTATGGAGATGTCACGGTGTTCGACAGCACATATAAGATGAACAGATACGGTATGCCGTTCATCCCCTTTGTTGGTGTAAACAATCACCGTTGCACCACAGTTTTTGGTTGTGCCATTGTGTCCGATGAGACCGAAGCGACATACGTGTGGCTGCTCCAGACATTCCTGAAGGCCAATTGTCAGAAAAAGCCAAGGTCAATCATCACAGATGGATACGCTGCAATGATACGAGCTATTCGGTTGGTTTTGGTTGATGTGTTGCACCGTCTCTGCTCATGGCACGTGGAAAAAAACATGCAGAAGCACCTTAATTACAAATCGCTAAGTGAGTTTAGGGCACTCTTGTACTACTCCACCTCTCCAGCCAACTTTGAGGCGAGATGGCACGCTTTCGTTCGTAAATGAAAGACTGATAAAACAGAAGAGTGGTTGAGTAGGATGTACAGGAAGAGGAGTCTGTGGGCAGCATCATATCTGTCAGATGGTTTTTTTCTGGGTATGCGCAGTAATCAGAGGAGTGAAAGTCTTAACTCTTGTCTTCACCTGCACTTGGACGACGGTATGACTATTGTTGACCTAGTTGTGCATTATGAGAATTGCATAGTCCGACTACGTGAGAACGAGGCGCATGATGCCTGTGTTTCAAATCAGTCATTGCCACCATCAGTCACAGAATATAAGGATATTGAGAAGCATGCCGCCAAAGTATTCACTCATTCCAATTTTTATATTCTTCAACAAGATCTGAAGAAGATGGGAGAGCTTGAGATTTTTGAGACGCTAGTGGGAGTTGACTGCCACACCTTCATCGTGACATGGAGGAATAACCGGAAATTTCAGTTCAGCGTGAATTATCGAGCTGAAAACTCTGAGAATATGATAGACTGCAGTTGTGGACGAATGCTTCCGAAAGGATTGCCTTGCAAACACATTCTGTATGTGTTGGTTCATCTCAAAATATCTAAAATACCTAAGTGTTGCATCCTTAAGAGGATGTCGAAAGCTGCGAGAGGTGGGCTGCCTGCACAGCGAAAGAGTGACTTGTTTGGCTGGGGTTGGACAGGGGCAGATCAGCGTGCTCGCTATAGTCAACTCAATATAACAGGAGCTGAAGCTTTTCATGTTGCTTCAAATGATCCATTCGTCTATGATGAGTTGATGCAGTGTCTGCAGAATATAATAGCGAAGAAAAAGGTCCCTGATGATGATGCCATTGGTAGTACAAGAAATGTGCATGAGGAGCCACGTCAGCCGGAACAACATGTTGATGTCATAGGTGATCCCGTGAAAGTTTCCACGAAGGGCGCCCCTAAACAGAGCAGGATAGGGCGGGCAAAGAAAGATCCAAATGTTACAAAAAATGGAAGACCAATATCATTTTCTGAGAAAAAACCCGGTCCTCTTTGTGGCATTTGTAAGAGAGAGGGCCATAGACGGCAAACGTGCCCTGAGAATGAAAAGTAAGTTTTCCATAATTTTAATTATTTTTTGGTTCTCTCTTCACGATTGTCTGATGAGTTGTTTACAATTTGTTATGTAGGAACCGGGCATAAAGAGAACCGAGCATAAAGATGAAGTATTCATAATCAATTGAAGGCACTGGCAATTTCAATTTATTTGTTTAAGAATAAGAGACATGGCACTTTGAGTTTATTCTTTAAACCACCTTGTTCGATGAAAGTCATTACCACTTTCAGTTTATTTGTTTAAGAATAATAGACATGGCACTTAGAGTTAATATTTATGCCACCTTGTTCAATGTTATGAGACATGCGATTTATATGAGGACATGCGATTTATATTTTTATGTGTGAAACATATTATATTTGTATGAATGTGTTACTGCTGTCATGGCTTAGTCAACTTATGAACATTTTTAAAATTTAATGTATGTGACAATTTTTTTAAAAAAAGCCCCAGCCGTGGCCGGCTGCGCGCACGGACAGTAAACTACAACGCCTTCTGGCCGCCGAGCGGGGAGGCCACGGCGCACAGCAGGGCATTCATTAATGTTCTGTAGCGAGCTTGTGAGAAGGCGAAGACGCGGGTATGTTAACCGGTCGGCGCGTCTCTCCGCGGGCGAGGTGGGACTAAACCTACTCGGCACAACGCGCACGAAGAGGATCGGCCCACGCGCCCGACGCGCGTCGTTTATGGGCCGACATATCGCCATATTCCCCCTCGGGATCGTTGCATGTGCCCGCTGGCTAGGGCGGGACGAGACGTGCGCGCCTGTCGGTCGGCCGGGTGCTGGGCCAGCAGACCCAAGCATGGCGCACAGCCAATGGCGCCAGCCCGCACTAGCTGGATTGCGCGGGCCCGCAACTGCCTCGGCGGGCGGCCACCGCACGGCTTGGAATATTCGTCGGATCCAGCGCCGCTGCTGCCACCAGAATTGACGTGGGATATTGTGCAGGTTTTATCCACACCGCACCAACTCAGGACGGCGGTCATATTTTTTAATAAAAAATGACCGCCGCGAGTAGGAACAACAACAACAGTACATTTAGGGGCAAATTTCTACAGCAAATTTCTATAGCAAAGTGTGGCCGCTAAAACAAGCGCCACACCTTAGGCACAAATTTCTACAGCAAAAGCCTCTTCCAGCTGTGGCAAGCCTAACCTTAGTAAAAAACCAAACGTGTACCTAGAAAGATGTGGCACGGCACACCTTTGGCGTGGCTAGCTAAGTCATGAACCAAACATTCCCGTAATATCGCAAAGGCAAACTGATACATTTTAGGATAGAAAAATATTATTTGCCCACACGCATTTAAATGTGTAGTGTCTCACGAAAGCAATAAATAAAACGTGGAAAATTGTCGAAATCTATCCCAGTGCCATGTCGCATTACAATCGATCAAAGTATCCAACAACGGTAGGGAAACCTTCTACGGGACTAAAACCCTACCAATGCTAATACCTACTCCTTCTCCATGATTTTAACAATTTTCATCTTCACTTTCTCTAATCTGTTGACCTCAGAAAAAATGATTTCCGCGACAATACGTGGCCTTGACTCGTTAATCTCTTGCTGGTCAAATTCATGTGTCCAGCGATCTCCGTCCCAGTATTTTATGCACCACATCACAAAAAGTCCACAAGACACTCTGCAATAAACATGTGTGATCAGCTTAGGATATAGCATGCACTTTCATGTACTCATTTTACTTACCCATCATGTTGTGACGGCATTTTATACTCATTAATTGGCTACGATGAGACATCCGGAAATTTTTTTGATTCAAGAATAGAGTTGGCCTCCATAATATCCTTAGATATTTCAGCTCTCTGAAACAAATTAACAAAACAGAATTTAATGTATGACTCAATAATTTTCTGAATGCAAGTGTGAAAATTTTAGCGTACCAGGGTGCCAATCATATTGCGAATTCTTTGGCTAATTGCGCCTTTAGAATTTGAGTCAAGAACTTGAAACTCCTCCTTGACGGTGTGCATCACTATGGTTATCCAATGATTATCATTAACGTGCATAGGAAAATACGCCTATATAGTAATCAAATGATGTTAGCGCAATTAAATAGTAATGAATAACAAAAACATATAAATATGAAAGAAATACCTTGTCCCGTCTGAAATACTCATCCATTACTCTTGCGACGACTTCTGCTTTCTTCGTAACTTGTTCTGATTCTAAATCATTAATTGACTTGGTCTTTCCCCTAGCCCTACCCAACATAAATTTTGGGAACCACGTTGTTGATATGAAACGGTCAGAGAAATCACGGTGTTGTAGGTGTTTACAATATGCATTGATTATCTGCATACATAAACAAAAAAATTCTATCAACTTGTGAAGTTCAAATGAGAGTATTGTTAAAACCAAACTCATACTTACATCGCCATTCAACCATTTAAACTTGAGGACATCGTGAAGCATAGCTGGCGTGCATATGTCCCCATCTGGTGGCGGCATATCGACCACGGTTCGGTGTGCATGCTTCTTTGTCGATGCGAGAGTCTCAACAAAAACTCTGGCTGCCTCTATGTGATCCGGAGTCATATTAAGAGTACTTGCCATAATTGAATATGGTGACGATGCAAACAGATCTAAAACAATGCAGCTACAGTTGTTAAAAATAATAAAAAATTTACGTAACACATGAATGAATTATAAAGTAGTACTTGACTTACTTTTTTTAACACGTTTCTTGCGGGTAATGAGAAGGTCGTACGGGGATTGACAATATTTCGACGGATTTCATTTGTGTTTACCTTCATTGTCCTGACTGCCTTCACCATTACCTATGTTGCTCTTTGCCGGGAAACTCTCAGACATGTCTTCAGACTTTGTTGGTGACAAACCACCCATAGACTCATCAGAAATATCAGCATTCTGCGGGGTTCGGACATAGACGGAAACTCTTTTGTACGTATAGTTGATGACGAACATGGGGACTTTTCATTATCGTGTATAATGAAAGGATCAGTAGCGTCACCTTTACCCGGTGTCGTCGTCGGAGCACCCGTGTCATCAACGGGCACGTCCGTATCATTGAAACACGTGAAAGATGTTACTAGCTCCACGTCGGTAGGTGAATCAATATCTGGCCAATATTTTGATGACTTGTACTGGCCATTCTCCATCCCAACTCCTTGACGTACATTAACAAATTCATCATTGCTGTCCCTCTTATTGGGTTTGTACAGCACACCTTCCGTGTTCAACTTTTCCATTACCATCTACAAACACAAATGAAACACGATCAGCATTTGGACAACTAAAACATGTTTAATATAACTTCTACATTACCTGTGCACATCTTTCGGGTATATTGAGAACCTCCTTGTGAAGCAGCTTTATGTATGTCATCACACGGTCCATACTGTTAGTCGTGTTCGATGAAACCCCTGACGTGCTTGGCTTTCTACTCCTGCCACCACCTTTCCGTTTAGGTTTCTTCGTTTCTTCATCTGGGACAGTCCCTTCACGTGCTACCTTAGCACGTCTGTACTCTTGGCTAATGCAATTTTCAAGTTGTACAACAAAAAAATAAATAAATAAAATAACAACTATAGTTAATTACTATTTGCAACCAATAAGGACTATACTTATTGACTTACATTGCCGGTGCCACGCCCGTGCATGTTGTCATAGTCGTCTCTCTCTTTTCCTTCAAAGTTTCTGGCCAGTTAACCATTAGTGGGTATTCACGAGACAAAGGATCAAATGTATCCACACCAATTGGCTCAACTTTTTCCCAGTATATATACTGCATGATAGTAAACACAACTAGTCGGACACATAGATCACATAAAAAAATATGTACATACAACTATTACAAATTTCTTGTACCTGAAGAAGAGCCAAGTTCCCGATAGGCCACTTTAATTTTTCAAGATCTTCGACCGATTTTTTAATAGCATCCATGCACACCCTCAACGTAAAATTGTTCCAATTGTATGACTTGATAGCGTTCACATCCTCCACCATTTTGTAATAATGATAAGGAACAAACTTGGTGGATTGTGGTGCTAAGACTGTACCCATAAGAACCAGTACGGCCCTTCTCACAAAATCATCATCATATGACTGAGTATCAACAATATTTTTTATCAACTCATCGATGAGGATTAGGCCTGTTCTTTTGTCTACAAACCGATTCGGAACCATTTTTTTGGCATCTAGTTGTACTGTTGCTATCATGCTACTGACATCATCACCCTCGTTACGTAGCCCGAATATGTCGTAAACATCTTCATTAAGCACACTGATGCCGTCTGTATTTGGCCGAATAATAAATCGCTTTTTAGTACTATCATACGTTGTAATCATAAATTCCAATAAATTTTTCCTCATTTTCACGGAAGGAATTCTCAACATACAGTCCAAACTTGTGCCACGTAGCATCATGCGCTGTCTGGGTGTGAATTTTTCCACCAATTCACACCACTTCTCAACCGAGCAGTACACATCTCCCAATTCTTGCATTCTAAATAAGATGCCAGTTATCTAACTAGTTACGAGATTCAAAAAAGATTACATATGGTTTAATACCATACCTTCCGGCGTCTAGACGAGCACCGGCAGCCCCCGTTGCCAAACCCCACCCGGTGTGGCTTAGTCGTGGCAGCCGCACGCCCTCTGCCCACACGAGCGCGCTGGCCGACGACCCGTCCTAGGGTTTAGGGTGCCGGCGAATTTGCCGAGACGGCACGGCCGGGCCTGAGATCCAAGTCACGCGCGCAGATGACGGATTGTATGGCCGTCGTCAGGCCAGCAGGGAAGGGAGTTTGGACAGCCACGGCGGCGCGACCGTCGGATCGGGGACGGGTGAGGATGTGCATGGAGGTGGCGGGGCTAGGCGGTCTTGGGGCGAGGTAATGGCGGCTTGGTTTCCATGCCATGCACGCACGTACGGCGTCATCGATGTGGTCACGCCATAGTGGGCCACTTGGCCCGTCCCGTCAAACTACCGCCGGCTGGCCCACGATGCATTTATTAAAAACATGCATTGTAGTTTAATACCACATCGCTAAGCCGGCGCGCCGTTGACTCCTTTATATAGTTTTCTTTCGGTCAATGCACAAACATCTCAGTTCGTGGGACTCTATTTGGAGGATATGCAGGATCGATGTGAGTCTTCACCTGCTCAGAGCTTGTGAAGGTTCACATGGATCATGCATATTCTTCAAAAAGAGAGCCATTATCTTCGATGTTTTTTTAACCTCAGAAATTATTAATGCATTTTTAATGCAACCATTTTAACGTCAGCCGGTGGACCCCAAACTTTTTGGACACGCATCCATCGCCAGGTCCATCATGCGTGCAAGTTTTCATAATTTTCCGGCACCGTATGAATTTCCTATGTTTTTCTTCGTGAAACGCACTGAAAACACTGATCGGACGTGACGCAACGTGTGTATGGTGTCCGAAATCGTTCAACTCTTGCGTGGGGCCCTAAGATGGGCATGCCCACTGCTTCCCAAAATTGGGTCACGTTTCGTGCATGCCACCTCGTACCAGCAATACAACCGGCACTGATCAATTCACTTGCAAATGAAGTTTTTTTTCAACATCCTTGAAATGAACTCAAATTTGTGTGGCTTTTTTTTCAATAATTTTTTCGGTGAAAACACCACATACCACACCCCCGGACGTGACGCAACATGTTTCTCGTAACGTTGAGATGCATGTTTCCGTTTATTTTTTTAAGTTGCACGACTAACATCAAATTAAACATACGTTTTTAAAAAAAAAGTGCACAGAGGGATAAAATGGAAAAAAAAGAATTGCTAGGTAATATAGTGATTTGACTATACATAGCTACCCGGGCAGGTATGTAACGTCAAATCTCTTTAGTATTAGCTATTTTAAATCTAACAAAGAGCACGAACGTGGCTATATAAGCCGGTCGTGGCGTCCCTCGGCGCGCGAGAAGGCAAAAAAATAGTGATTAAAAAAAACAGTCCAACCGGTTGCAGGTCGCAACTGCGCGTAATCGGTCCGGCCCGATCAAGCCGGGCGGCGAAAGGGCCGGCCTTTCGGCCCAGCTACAGCCTACAGCACAGTCAACCGGGGCAGTGGCGGGACGGGGCGGGAATTAGAAGAGTTCGAAAGGCCGGTGGGAGGCAGGTATATAAGGCGGTCGCGGGGTCGTTCGGCGGGCGATGTGGGACTAAACTTTAGTCCTCACCCCCGCCGACCCTGCCCCCGCACCGCGCGCAGAGTCAATGGGCCGGCCCACGCGCGGCGTCACGCACTGTCACTCTGCCGGCCAATGCAGCAGCCATTCTAATATAGTCCCACCTCGGCAGCCGGATGGTGTCCACACCAGTTTATATAGCCGCCTCCGGTAGTCATTGCATGGTCACATCTTACATTGTGATATGACTTTACATAACTGCACGGGCAGTTCACTGTCAGACAGTGTACTGCCGGGCAGTTATGTAGAGCCATATCACAGTATTAAATATGTTTATTTTGTCATTTTGTTTATTTTTTAATTTCAAACGGAAAACAAATTTTTGTAAATATGGTTCCGAACTACGGTTTTTTTTACTCCGTCAAACGTGACGACACTTTTTCTTCCACACGTTGCCATCACCATAAACAGCACCAATTGCACCAAAATCTTTTTCTTCTCCGTCAAATGCCACGACACATTTTCCACACGTTGCCATCACCATTCACAGCACCCACGCCAATTCGCGTATTTTTCCGGCGCTTGGTGCATTTTCTAGGGTTTTCCAGGTCAAAAATCGCAAAAACACTGCCCGGACGTGACGTAACGTTCGTTTTGTGTCCATTCTCGTTCCAACCTTGCGTGGGGGCCTATGTTGGCCGTGCCCACATGTACGCACACTTTGGTGCAATTGCATGCATGCCATCACGAAGCCCCAGCGCAACCACCTACCTCTCGATCTGCCGGGGAGGGGGTCCCCAACTACGGTTTTTTTCTTCATCATCAAACGCCACGGCACGTTTTCCACA
>NC_041381.1:696966039-696967690 GCF_002162155.2 Triticum dicoccoides
TAAGATGGGCATGCCCACTGCATCCCAAATTTGGGTAAGTTTTCGTGGGTGCCACCTCGTGCCTCCCATGCAACCCGCACTGATCGGATATGAACGATGTCAGCCCCGAACTGCGTTCTCTTTTCTTACTGAGCCGGTGGACCCCTAACTTTTTCCACACGCACTCATCGGCGGGGCCATCATGCCTGCAAGTTTTCATATTTTTCCGGCACCCTATGAATTTCCTATGGTTTTCTCCGTGAAACGCACCGAAAACACTGACCGGGCGTGACGCAACATGCATTTGGTGTCCGAATTCGTTCAATTTTTGCGTGGGGCCCTACGATGGGCATGCCCACTGCATCCCATTACAAAAAACTCATTATTCTTACTTATAAATTAAAAAAACAACGCATTATTATTATGTAAACACATTTAGCCGTTAATGCAACACATTACAGTACTAAACTTTCCATATATTTAAAATATATTTTAGACATTAATTAACATCACATAAATATTAAACATGTAATTATTAATCTACACAAATAACTTATTACAAAATTCATTACAAAAAAACTCATTATCAATTAATTATCGAAAAACTCATTATTGTTTTAGCAATTACTTATAAAATACTCATTAGTTTTTCATATAAATTTAAATGAACAACTCGTTATTATTATAAGTAATATAGTTGGTTTTTATTAATTATAGAATTTCTGTATACTATAAGCCAGGCATAAATAACTAAAAAACTTAATACTATTTTTTTTAAAAACAAAACAACGGGCACTGACTGAGCGCGATGGCCCAGTGACTGTGCGCGACGGCGCGCCTGGGCCGGCCCATTGAGTTTGCGCGCGGTGCGGGGGCAGGGTCGGCGGGGTGAGGACTAAAGTTTAGTCCCACCTCGCCCACCGAAACACGCCGCGACCTGCATATATACCAAGCTCCTACTACCGTTTCGAACTCCTCTGATTCCCGCCCCACCCCGCCTCTGCCCCGTTGGTCTGTGCTGCAGACCGTAGCTGGGCCGAAAGGCCGGCCCTTTCGCTACCCGGCTTGATCGGGCCGGACCGATTAGGCGTAGTTGCGGCGTGCAAGCACAGGTGGGCTTTTTTTTCATCAATATATTTTTTTCTTCTACGATTCACGGCGCGGGGAGAGGTGGAAGGGGCGCTTTTTTGTCCCACCTCGCGCGCCCAGGGACGCCAGGACTGGCTTATATAGCCGCCTTTCAGATATTTATTGAAATAGGTAGTAATAATGTCATGTGACTTTAACTAAAGTCAACTGACATTATTACTATCTTATTTTTTACTATAAGCTTGTCAATTCACGCAGAAATAACAGTAGTTAATTTTTCATATGTATATTTTCAACACGAAATAAATTCCCTATTAAGTACTCTTTTTAATATAATTACTTAATAAATTCTGTATTAAGTACTGTTTTTAATTTAACTACTTAAAATTTTTTATGTCAAGTACAATTTTTTATGAACGGTCGTTTCCAAATTATTAGTTATATCAATAAACTAATTAATAATTTTTAATAAGCAGCAAAATGTTAGGCATTTACACAAAACTCATAAAATATTAAAAAAATACTGATTATTTTTACCTATAAATTGTAATAAAAAACTCATTATTCTTACTTATAAATTAAA
>NC_041381.1:696968156-696970429 GCF_002162155.2 Triticum dicoccoides
GCATTATTATTATGTAAACACATTTAGCTGTTAATGCAACACATTATAGTACTAAACTTTGCATATATTTTAAATATTATTTAGACATTTATTAACATTACATAAATATTAAAAATGTAATTACTAATTGACAGAAATAACTGATTAAAATATTCACTACAAAAAAACTCATTATGAATTAATTATCGAAAAACTCATTATTGTTTTAGCAATTAATTATAAAAAACTCATTAGTTTTTCATATAAATTTTAATAAACAACTGACTATTATTATAATAAATATAGTTAACAATTCTATATTACGTATGGAGTTTTATTAATATTATTTTTAAAAGAAAAAACAAAAAAGTCTTCGACAGCGTGCATTGGCCGGCACAGTGACAGTGCGCGATGGCGCGCGTGGTGAGGGGGCAGGGTCGGCGGGGGTGAGGACTAAAGTTTAGTCCCACCTCGCCCACCGAACCACGTCGCGACCTGCTTATATACCAAGCTCCTACCACCGTTTTGAACTCCTCTGATTCCCGCCCCGCTCCGCCTCTGCCTCGTTGGTCTGTGCTGCAGGCCGTAGCTGGGCCAAAAGGCCGGCCCTTTCGCTACCCGGCTTGATCGGGCCGGACCGATTAAGCGCAGTTGTGGCCTGCAAGCACAGTAGGCATTTTTTTACCATTGTTTTTTTTCCTTCTATAAATTTTTCTTATAATTGTTTTTTTCCTTCTATATATTTTTCTTATAGTGTTCCACCATTATTAGTAGGATGCATGCCAAGTTTTTTGTATTTTTCATCGCTTTATGAATGTTCTATAATTTTTCTGAATATGTCGACAAGTTGGCCTCCTTCTCCAGACCCCGTTTGGCCAGGACCGAAGGCCCCGTCTGAAAGGAGTTTTTTCCGACAGCCTACAAATGTACCCACATTTTTTATACTGTTCCACCATCATCATTAGGATGCATGAAAAGTTTTCTGGCTTTTTTATCGCTTTAAGAATTTTTTAGAGACCGTTCGAGTTTGAGTGAAGGCCCCATGCATGCGTAACCGAGCACTGAATTTTCTCGTAATGTTGAAATGCATGTTTCCGTTTATTTTTTAAAGTTGCACGACTAACATCAAATTAAACATACGTTTTTTTCCAGATAAGCCATTCCGAGTTCATTCATAATTCAAACTACCTCACATAACAGTAAACATAACCGAGCACTGCTCTTACATAACTTAGATCGAAATTTAAAAAAAAACCCTAAAACTAGACTACTCGTCGTCGCTAGCGCCGGTGAGGTCGACGACCGGCGCCATACTGCCGGTCTCTCCTTCGCCGCCGTCGCCGCCATCGTCGTCGTCGTCGTCGCTGAAATCCCACCAGTTGTCTTCCTGCGCCTGCTGCTCCTGCACCGCCGCTATGACCGCCAGCCGCTCTCGTTCCTCACGAGTGGCCGCCACCGCTGCCTTCTCTGCCGACTGGGCCAGCACCGTAAGTAGCCCTGGCGTGTCGTCGGGGTCTCCGTCTTGCGCAAGGGCGGCCTGCGTCGGCGGGATCTTGACCAGCGCCGGGACAGGGGGCGCCTGCTGTGCAGGGGCAGTGGGGTCGGCGACCACGGGAAGTGCCGGCCTCGCCGGTAATGTCCCCGACGGTGCGGCCGGCCGCCGCATCCCTGAACGCGCCAAGGATGATGTCGAAGTTCTTTCCACGCCACCACCTGGGCTGGGCCCTCCGGTTGTAGCGGCCGCCAGGGAACGCGTGGAGCTGCTGCCTCGTCGGCGGCGGTCCCATGGTGGGGATGCCGTCCGCCCTGATCCGCCACGGCCGCGGCACTCTGGCTGCCGGCGGCACCATCACGCCGAACCGGGCCAGATCCTCCGTGTCGCCGACGGTGAGGCTCAGCAGCCAAACGCCGGTCGGCCACGCGCCCTCGTCGGAGTCACTGGAAGACATTGCCGGCGAGGAGAGGGAGATGGGCGGGCGAGGAGAGGAAGGGAGATGGGCGGGGCGAGGAAGATGGCGCGGCGTGGTGAGGGCTGGCTAGGCCTTTTATAGACGGCGGGGGAGGAAGGTGGGCGGGCGAGCCGTCGGTGGCGTGCGCCCCGAGGGAGAGGCGGGCGGCTGGCGGCACGCACGACCGCGGTGGCGTGTGAAAGCGAGGCAGCGGCGGCGTGTGAAGGCGCGGCGCGGCAGGCGAGGGATCGGTGGCGTGGGAAGGCGCGAGGACGGCAGGCGCGGCAGTGGAAGCGTCGGTGCCGTGCGGGCGGTCGCCGCAGCGTCAGCAGCCGACCGGTCGCA
>NC_041381.1:696970790-696993551 GCF_002162155.2 Triticum dicoccoides
CATGCTGGCGGCAGGCGCCCGGTCGCCCGCACGCGCGGCAGTGGACGGCGCGGACTACGAGGCTACCATGCTGGCGGCAGGCGCCCGGTCGCCCGCACGCGCGGCAGTGGAGGGCGCGGGCGGCACGAGATCTGCCGAGAGCAGTCGGCGCCTGCATACGCGCCGCCAAAACTGCAAACCAGTTAATGCACGACGGCACGGCCGTCCGTGCCGACTTTTTTTTAAAAAAACACGCCCTCACGGCTGCCAACTGCTCGGCTCGGCTCGCGCCCTCACGATTGCCAAGCGGCTCGGCTCGTCCCGCAGCCGCGTATACACGGGCGCACGGGGGTATCGCCGCCGACGCGCGGGGACAATTTTTTTTACTTATGACGATCGTGCCCCTGGCAGCGAAGGGGTATGGGTGAATCTCAGCCCTTGATGTATTTAAGGGGGGGTGTACCGAAGCAGAAGTGTCCTAGTAAAAGAAAAGACTAAGGTAGCCATTCTGACTTGGAGATGGAAGCATGTTCTCTTGTGTAGTGACCGTGTACACATGTTAGTCTATCCCATTATTATTTATTTGTACTGTTCTGTAATTTTATTTGGATGCAGTTAATTTCTACAAAGATGTTTTGACATCGTTTTTCATGTACAGTGCCTCAACTATGGGAACCCAAATCTTGGAAGTATGCTATTCCTGGACTTTGCCGGCCACACAGGAACTGAATAGAGATAAGCCTATTATGTATGTTTGTGGAATTAATTTTGCATGTTGGATTATATGAGTTCTGTAGGCTATAACAATAAGTCTTTGTTTGGCTGAATGCGTGAATCCCTTGCAGGATTGCTATGGCACATACAGATGATCAATATAACTGATAGTTGCCCTCTTCATTCAGTGTGAGGCCTTGTTCTAGCAGTATAGTCGTTTGTTTTCATCATTCTTCTTTGTGTGGCAGTACTTGAGTAAGGGGTCAATTCCTGCCAAATCTAGGATCACTAGATATATTATGCCGTTGAAGCTTAGCAGAGCTTTTCGTTCTTCCTCCATCTATCAGTCTTTTGTGCTTTCAAGAGTGCCAGGGACTTGATTACGTACTGGGACAGGATATACTACTGGAATATTTGCATCTCCCAAATTACTTCTGCTTTATCAAAATTCCTCTGCTAATTCCTCTGCTTCCTCTGCCTTGTTCTATTTGTACCTTTGCTTCCATCGATCGCCTTCTTCTCTTCTTCTAATTGGCTCACAGTTAATTTATGACCCCGGGCCCACGCGTCAGCGACGGCAGTCGTTCGTTTTTAAGCCGACCGGTTTGGATGGGGACGACCTCGGCGCAGGAGGCGGCGTACCTCGAGCACTGGCGCCAGCGACGGCTGGCCGAGGAGCAGCGTCGCGGCGAGTATGAGGAGATGCTCGAGCGCGACCTCGAGGAGGAGGCGCGCGAGGCTGAGGAGGAGACGCGCCAGGCCGCGGCTGCACAAGCGGCGGCACAGCCCCCCGCGCCGGCACTGCCCCTGCTGGAACAGCTGCCCCCGGCCTACATCGCCGCCGCATGGGCCACGGCGTTCCCCTGGGCCGGCCCTGCGCCGACGCTCATCGACCTCACCGACCCTGAGGACGACGACGACGCCTAGGACGCGCTGGGCAGCGCGCCGCCTCGTAGTTAGGTTGTTTTTAGTTTCTTTTTAATATTAATGTGGACGCGTGGACTCTCACCGGCCTTTCTGGCCGGCTTTAATGTTTAATTAAGTTGTTTTCATTTAAAATATGCATGCACTTTTTTTGTCGGCGCCGTCAAAATGGGTCGGCCGAGTGTTGGGCACATACGCCGACCCAAACGCGGAAGCGGACGTCCGTGTCCGTCTGGCCGATCCAAACGGACAAAAAACGGATGAAATCGCCGTCCGTTTGGGTCGGCCCGTTGGAGTTGCTCTAAGTGCTAAATACACGAAATCCAGTGGTTGAAGCAAGCACACACAGAGAAACGGCAGCCTCACCATTCCGCGCACCCTCCCCGTCGTCGCCCGGCCACCGAATTTCATCCAGATCAAGCGCGCGCGGGCCGACCCGGCTCAAAACAAAAGGAGACCTTGCTCGGCCTGCTATGCGTGCAAATGCCGAAATTACTAATTGAGGAGTACTTGCAAAGATCACTTCAACTTCTTAAGTTGCGACAAGTGGTGTACACGCAGCGCGCCACTTGTCGCAATCTGGAAGTTTTTCTTTTTTTCGTAAATCTGTTTACTTAAAATATTTTATCTTTCAAACGGTGCGTCCAAATCTTGAACCGCTTTCATCGTTGGATCCCTCGCGCCGATATCTTCAAAACTAGATCCCATGCTATAGTTTTTGACGAACTTTTTTCTCATGAAAAAAAGATGACAAAAAAAACGAACCGGGAGCACGTGTTTTTTCCCTCTCAGAAAAAGGCACGCTCGTGCCTCTCACGACATCACAACCGTGTCTCTCGCAGAAACAAAACTGTAAGTCTTGCGGAAGGAAAAAAAAGAAGAGAAAACGCGTTTTTTTCCGTTTCCAAGGAGGCACAACCGTGACTCTAGCGAAAGCACAACCGTGCCTCTCACGGAAGCAAAACCGTGACTCTCGCGAAAAAAAAGAAAACACGTTTTTTTTCATTTCCGAGAGGCACGGCCGTGACTCTCGCGAAAGCACAACCGTGCCTCTCACGGAAGCAAAACCGTGACTCTCGTAAAAGAAAAAAAAATAGAAAACGCATTTTTTTCGTTTCCGAGAGGCACGGCCGTGACTCTCGCGGAAGCAAAAACCGTGACTCTCGCGAAAGAGAAAAAACAGAAAGCGCTTTTTTTCCATTTCCGAGACGCATGGTTATGACTCTCACTACAGCACAACCGTGCCTCTCATGGAAGCAAAACCTTGACTCTCGCAAAAGAAAAAAAATAGAAAACACGTTTTTTCCGTTTCCGAGAGGCACGACTGCGACTCTCGTGAAAGCACACACGTGCCTCTCGCGGAAGCAAAACCGTGACTCTCACGAAAAAAATGAAAACACATTTTTTCGTTTCCGAGAGGCACGGCTGTGACTCTCGCGAAAGCAAAACCGTGACTCTCGCGAAATCTAAACTGTGACTCTCGCGAAAGGAAAAAAAACAGAAAACATATTTTTTTCGTTTCCGAGAGGCTCGCAAAAAAAACAGAAAACCTGTTTTTTCCCGTTTCCGAGAGGCATGGCCGTGACTCTCGCTAAAGCACAACCGTGCCTCTCACGGAAGCAAAACCTTGAGTCTCGTGAAAGAAAATAAAATAGGAAACACGTTTTTTTCCGTTTCCGAGACACGACCGCGACTCTCGTGAAAGCATACCCGTGCCTCTCGCGAAAGCAAAACCCTGACTCTCGCGAAAGAAAAAAGGCAGAAAACGCGTTTTTTCCCGTTTTTGAGAGGCATTGTCGTGACTCTCGCGAAAGCAAAACCGTGCCTCCCGGGGAAGCAAAACCGTGACTCTCGCGAAAGGAAAAAAACGTGTTTTTTCGTGCAAAAGTAAATTTTTTTGATCGAAAAGCTAAAAAAGACCGGTGGAAAACCAGAACGTCGAAAAAACCCGGGGAAAACCGTTTGAAAAGCCAAAAACGCGTGCGGAAAAATAAAAAAATCCAGAGGTAGTGCCCAGAGCGTGACACGTGGTGAATGGCTGAGAGCGCGTCAAGTGACGCTGATCGTTGCGAGGCTCTCGAAGGAGTGTGGTTAACTAGTTTCTCTCTGCAGATGCTATTTCTCGCTCGTTACGAGCACTAATTGGTCTCGCCTATAGTGCAGTAGTACTAGATGGGCCCAATACTGTAGCTATGAGCGAGTTTTTTTCCTGCAGTTTTTGTTCACTGTTTTGCATCGGCTTTCTTGGGTTTTTCTCCTTTTTTTCTTCTTATGGTTTTCCTTTTTCCTCTTTCTTTATATTTTTTCTTTGGCTTTCAAGTGTTTCTCTGTTTTTTTATCTTTTTTTTGCAACACATGTCTAATTTATGCACACACATTGGATATTATTCGTACACCAGGGACATTTTTATTCATTTAACATTTTTCAAATATGTATTTTGGTGTCTAGTTTTTCCTTACACTTTGTACACTTTTTGTATACATGTAAAACATATATATGTATGTATTATATTTGTCGCACCGGGCGAGGAATAATTATTCTTCACCCCCTCCAGTTTAACATCAATGCACTGTAATTTTACGCTCCATAAATTTTGTCTTATTTCAAATGTAAAAAAGGAACGTAAGAAAATATATAATCATCATAAAAAATATTTTATGTTACATAAAATTGCGAACATACAAACATAGAGTAAAATATGCATAAAATACATTTTTTCTAGACTTATGACCTATGCTTTTGTTTTCTTATGTCAAATTTTACGTACCGAATCAATATAAATGTAAATATTTATATCACAAATGTAATTTATATATAAAAGTGTTGTAAGATTACCTCAGATGAAGAATAATTTATTCTGCACCCATGGTTGTTGAACAAGTTGAAACATTTTCCGGAATGATAAGAAACATTTTGTTCTAAACTATGTGGATATATATTTTATCAAATGTGACACACATTTTTTGAAATGTGTGAACATTTTTCAATATTGTATATTTTGTTCCAAGAATGACACATAGATTTTTATGAAATGTGTGGACATTTTTAAAGTGTCACATACATTTTTTAATGGCACAAACATTTTCTAAAAGTTGAGGAGACATTTTTTAAACTGCATGATCATTTTGTTTATATGCGCGATGAGCATTTAAAAAAAATATTAACTAAATTATCTTTTCAAAATATGTATATAGTACTACCTCCTTTCTGGTTTGTAAGTCTTGCGCGTATCTCTAGATCCATAGTTTGACCGACGTATGTTGAGTTGTACAGTATAAAAATTATACGGTTAGAAGGCATACGATTTGAAATTTCTAATGATATTTTTGGTGATATATAAGTATATAACTTGTATTACGTTGGTGTTGTCAACCTAGATATCCATGCAAACCTTATACACTGGAAAGGAGGTACTCCCTCCGTCCGGGTGTATAAGTCATTCGCGTAGTTCTAGGTCATCGATTTAAGAAATTAAATATGTGTTATATGTCATGAAAAGTATACCACTAGATTTCCACACGGATGTAGTTTTTAAATATATATTTTTTGTCACATATAATACATATTTAGATAGTTAAATTATCGACCTAGAACTACGCGAATAACTTATACACCGGGACGGAGGTAGTAGCACTTTTCAAATATAAACAAAGGTGAAAAAGAAAGAAAGAACACATTCATGAAGTCACCGTGATGAAACCACATGGCTCTGCCGGTCCACTAAGGGCGTGTTTGGTTGCCGTGCGCTACAGTACCCGCATTACATACACTTCTCCACCCAACCTGGCTATGCAAATGCAGTCTCAAATGCACCATATGCATGTTGTTTGGTTGCCTGCATGTCTTCTTACCTGCATGGACTAAACCACACTGCCTGGTGTTTGGTTGCCTGCATGTTAGTGCACGAACCCAAGACATGGTGTTTGGTTGTATGCAAGGCCTGATGTGTGGTAACCTCTTTGGCTAGTTGGTGAGGTTACCACCATACTTCGGCAGCACAGATCATAAGCACAACAGAGTGTAAACAGAGCATCAACTAGCATAATTCAGATATAAGCAGTACCACAGTTCATAACAGTTCCACGCATAAACAATAAACATGTTCAAAGCAGGCTCGATAGTATGCTCGAAAGAGGTGGCCCGACCCTACTCCTTGGCGGCGAAGGCTTCGTCGTGCTTCCCACACTTGTTGACGACCTCAATGCCATCATCGTCGAAGATGATGACCTTGAGGGTGTCGGGACTGAGGAGCTTGAACGTCACCATGTAGTCGATCTTGATCTGATGAACGGCTGTGTAGGTGGCCCAACCCTGATCCAGGGTCACCCTGCCATTCATCAGCTTGACCATCACCTTCCAGGAGCAGTCGGTGTTGTTCCTGAGCTTGAACTCCGTCGGCACCACGACAAAGTGCTTGGTGAAGTCCAGGGGCATGGGGGTGCACTCAAGCTTTGGTGCAAGGATGACCTTGGAGAAGTGAGTTGGGCCATCCTCCTGATGGTAGTGGCCATAGTTGTGGCACTTGTTGATGGAGGGCTCCTCCATGCCCTCGTCGTCGCCACCCTTAGGCGTCTTCGGCTCTTCCTTGGTAGTGGGTGGTAGCTCAACCTCGTCGGGCATTGGGTGAAGGGGCTGCTTGCCCTTGTTGTCAACGGCTGAGAGCACCTCCGTGCCCATCCCATTGCTATCCTTGATCTGCACACAATTCATGGAGTCAGGCACTGCACAGAGTTCATGGCTAATTCAAGAGCTTGTAGTTAAAACGGCATGACTGTCACTCTTCTGCTCCTCTCCATCCCTCCTATATTTACTCACCCTGCCCACCACTACTTACCCACCCCCTCTCTTCTCTCACAGTAACTCTTCTCCTCCTCCCCATCACCATGAGCTCTAGCTCCAGCTCCAATGCCAATCCCTTCCCTTGGGGTATTGGCTGGAGGTCCTTCTTCCTCGGGTGGTCGGCTGGTGACCGCACCAAGTTCGAGAACACCATGAAGGTGTGCTCGAACTTCGGCTCCATGCTGAACATGCAGAATGAATCTAATGCCGTGGTCATGAAGGCCACTAAAGAAGAGTTGAAGACCCTGATTCCTGACCCAGGGAAGGGTGCGATGGCAGATGACATCATTCGCTGGGCCATGAATCAGGCCGTCTCCGACGACCCTAAACAGAGGAAGAAGTGGTGCAAGTACAAGACCTACTGGGCTCCTAATGACCGCCGTGCCGCAGTGTACTGGGAGACGGCTATCGCGCTGCCGGCGGTCATCGGTGGGGAGCCTTGTTGGAAATATGCCCTAGAGGCAATAATAAAATGGTTATTATTATATTTCTATGTTCATGATAATTGTCTATTATTCATGCTATAATTGTGTTATCCGGAAATCGTAATGCACGCGTGAATACATAGACCACAACATGTCCCTAGCGAGCCTCTAGTTGACAAGCTCGTTGATCAACATATAGTCATGGTTTCCTGACTATGGACATTGGATGTCATTGATAACGGGATCACATCATTAGGAGAATGATGTGATGGACAAGACCCAATCCTAAGCGTAGCACAAAGATCGTGTAGTTCGTTTTGCTAGAGCTTTTCCAAATGTCAAGTATCATTTCCTTAGACCATGAGATTGTGCAACTCCCGGATACCGTAGGAGTGCTTTGGGTGTGCCAAACGTCACAACGTAACTGGGTGACTATAAAGGTGCACTACGGGTATCTCCGAAAGTGTCTGTTGGGTTGGCACAAATCGAGACTGGGATTTGTCACTCCGTATGACGGAGAGGTATCTCTGGGCCCACTCCATAATGCATCATCATAATGAGCTCAATGTGACCAAGTGTCTGGTCACAGGATCATGCATTACGGTACGACTAAAGTGACTTGCCGGTAACGAGATTAAACGAGGTATTGGGATACCGACGATCGAATCTCGGGCAAGTAACATACCGATTGACAAAGGGAATTGTATACAGGATTGATTGAATTCTAGACATCATGGTTCATCCGATGAGATCATCGAGGAGCATGTGGGAGCCAACATGGGTATCCAGGTCCCGCTGTTGGTTATTGACCGGAGAGGCGTCTCGGTCATGTTTGCATGTCTCCCGAACCCGTAGGGTCTACACACTTAAGGTTCGGTGACGCTAGGGTTATAGAGATATTAGTATGCAGTAACCCGAAAGTTGTTCGGAGTCTGGATGAGATCCCGGACGTCACGAGGAGTTCCGGAATGGTCCGGAGGTAAAGAAATATATATAGGAAGTCAGGTTTCGGCCATCGGGAAAGTTTCGGGGGTCACCGGTTTTGTACCGGGACCATCGGAAGGGTCCCGGGGGTCCACCGGGTGGGGCCACCTATCCCGGAGGGCCCCATGGGCTGAAGTTGGTGGGGAACCAGCCCCTGGTGGGCTGGTGCACCCCCCCTTGGCCCCCCCTGCGCCTAGGGTTGGAAACGCTAGGGGTGGGGGCGCCTCCACTTGGCTTGGGGGGCAAGTTTCCCCCCTGGCCGCCGCCCCCCTTGGAGATTGGATCTCCTAGGGCCACCCCCCTAGGGGGCCTATATAAAGAGGGGGGAGGGAGGGCAGCCGCACCCATGCTCTTGGCGCCTCCCTCTCCCCACGCACCACCTCTCCCTCTCACTGAAGCTTGGCGAAGCCCTGCCAAGATCGCTGCTGCACCCACCACCACGCCGTCGTGCTGCTGGATCTTCATCAACCTCTCCTTCCCCCTTGCTGGATCAAGAAGGAGGAGACGTCTTCCCCAACCATACGTGTGTTGAATGCGGAAGTGCTGTCCGTTCAGCACTAGGATCATTGGTGATTTGGATCACGACGAGCACAAGGGTATGTAGATGCACTCCTCTCTCTCATTGCTAGATGAACTCATAGATTGATCTTGGTGAAAGCATAGAATTTTTTTATTTTCTGCAACGTTCCCCAACAGTGGTATCAGAGCTAGGTCTATGCGTAGTTCTCTTTGCACGAGTAGAACACAATTTGTTGTGGGTGTAGATGTTTTCAACTTTCTTGCCACTACTAGTCTTATTTTGCTTTAGCGGTATCGTGGGATGAAGCGGGCCGGAATGACCTTACACGTACGCTTACATGAGACATGTTCCACCGACTGATATGCACTAGTTGCATAAGGTGGCTAGCGGGTGTCTGTCTCTCCCACTTTAGTTGGAGCGGATTCGATGAAAAGGGTCCTTATGAAGGGTAAATAGAAGTTGGCATATCACGTTGTGGCTTTTACGTAAGTAAGAAAACGTTCTTGCTAGAACCCTATTGCAGCCACATAAAAACATGCAACAACAATTAGAGGATGTCTAACTTGTTTTTGCAGCATGTGCCCTGTGATGTGATATGGCCAAAAGTTGTGATGAATGATATATATGTGATGTATGAGATCATGTTCTTGTAATAGGAATCAGGACTTGCATGTCGATGAGTATGGCAACCGGCAGGAGCCATAAGAGTTGTCTTAATTATTGTATGACCCGCGTGTCAATGATTCAACGCCATGTAATTACTTTTCTTTATTGCTAAATCGTTTGCCATAGTAGTAGAAGTAATAGTTGGAGAGCAACTTCATGGAGACACGATGATGGAGACCATGATGATGGAGATCATGGTGTCATGCCGGTGACGAAGATGATCATGGAGCCCCGAAGATGGAGATCAAAGGAGCTATATGATATTGGCCATATCATGTCACTATTTGATTGCATGTGATGTTTATCATGTTTTTTTGCATCTTGTTTACTTAGAACAACGGTAGTAAATAAGATGATCCCTCATAATAATTTCAAGAAAGTGTTCCCCCTAAATGTGCACCATTGCGAAGGTTCATTGTTTCGAAGCACCACGTGATGATCGGGTGTGATAGATCCTAACATTCGAATACAACGGGTGTAAGCCAGATTTACACACGCAATACACTTAGGTTGACTTGACGAGCCTAGCATGTACAGACATGGCCTCGGAACACGGAAGGCCGAAAGGTCGAGCATGAGTCGTATATAAGATACGATCAACATGAAGTTGTTCACCGATGTTGACTAGTCCGTCTCACGTGATGATCGGACACGACCTAGTTGACTCGGATCATGTTTCACTTAGATGACTAGAGGGATGTCTGTATGAGTGGGAGTTCATTAAATAATTTGATTAGATGAACTTAATTATCACGAACTTAGTCTAAAATCTTTACGAAATGTCTTGTAGATCAAATGCCCAACGCTCATGTCCACCTCAACTTCAATGCATTCCTAGAGAAAACCAAGCTAAAAGATGATGGCAGAAACTACACGGACTGGGTTCGGAACCTGAGGATCACCCTCATAGCTGCAAAGAAAGATTATGTCTTAGAAGCACCGCTAGGTGAAGCACCCATCCCAGAGAACCAAGACGTTATGAACGCTTGGCAGTCTCGTGCTGATGATTACTCCCTCGTTCAGTGCGACATGATTTACAGCTTAGAACCGGGGCTCCAAAAGCATTTGAGCAACACGGTGCATATGAGATGTTCGAAGAGCTGAAAATGGTTTTCCAAGCTCATGCCCGGATCGAGAGATATGAAGTCTCCAACAAGTTCTTCAGTTGTAAGATAGAGGAAAATAGTTCTGTCAGTGAGCACATACTCAAAATGTCTGGGTTGCACAACCGCTTGACTCAGCTGGGAGTTAATCTCCCGGATGACGCGGTTATTGACAGAATCCTTCAGTCGCTTCCACCGAGCTACAAGAGCTTTGTGATGAACTTCAATATGCAGGGGATGGAAAAGACCATTCCTGAGGTATATTCAATGCTGAAATCAGCGGGGGTAGAGATCAAGAAGGAACATCAAGTGTTGATGGTGAATAAAACCACTAAGTTCAAGAAAGGCAAGGGTAAGAAGAACTTCAAGAAGGACGGCAAGGGAATTGCCACGCCCGGTAAGCCAGTTGCCAGGAAGAAGCCAAAGAATGGACCCAAGCCTGAGACTGAGTGCTTTTATTGCCAGGGAAGCGGACACTGGAAGCGGAACTGCCCCAAATACTTAGCGGACAAGAAGGCCGGCAACACCAAAGGTATATGTGATATACATGTAATTGATGTGTACCTTACGACTACTCGTAGTAGCTCCTGGGTATTTGATACCGGTGCGGTTGCTCATATTTGTAACTCAAAGCAGGAGCTGCGGAATAAGCGGAGACTGGCGAAGGACGAGGTGACGATGCGCGTCGGGAATGGTTCCAAGGTCGATGTGATCGCCGTCGGCTCGCTACCTCTACATTTACCTACGGGATTAGTTTTAAACCTCAATAATTGTTATTTAGTGCCAGCTTTGAGCATGAACATTGTATCTGGATCTTGTTTAATATGAGATGGCTACTCATTTAAATCCGAGAATAATGGTTGTTCTATTTATATGAGAGATATGTTTTATGGGCATGCCCCGATGGTCAATGGTTTATTCTTAATGAATCTCGAACGTGATGTTACACATATTCATAGTGTGAATACCAAAAGATGTAAAGTTGATAACGATAGTCCCACATACTTGTGGCACTGCCGCCTTGGTCACATTGGTGTCAAGTGCATGAAGAAGCTCCATGCTGATGGACTTTTAGAGTCTCTCGATTATGAATCATTTGACACATGCGAACCATGCCTCATGGGAAAAATGACCAAGACTCCGTTCTCTGAAACAATGGAGCGAGCAACCAACTTATTGGAAATCATACATACTGATGTGTGCGGTCCAATGAGCGTTGAGGCTCGCGGAGGATATCGTTATGTTCTCAGTCTCACTGACGACTTGAGTAGATATGGGTATGTCTACTTGATGAAACACAAGTCTGAGACCTTTGAAAAGTTTAAGGAATTTCAGAATGAGGTAGAGAATCAACGTGACCGAAAGATAAAGTTCTTACGATCAGATCGTGGAGGAGAATATTTAAGTCACGAATTTGGTACGCACTTAAGGAAATGTGGAATCGTTTCACAACTCACGCCGCCTGGAACACCTCAGCATAACGGTGTGTCCGAACGTCGTAATCGCTCTTTATTGGATATGGTGCGATCTATGATGTCTCTTACCGATTTACCGCTATCTTTTTGGGGATACGCTCTAGAGACAGCTACATTCACTTTAAATAGGGCACCGTCTAAATCCATTGAGACGACACCGTATGAATTATGGTTTGGGAAGAAACCTAAGCTGTCGTTTCTAAAAGTTTGGGGATGCGATGCTTATGTCAAGAAACTTCAACCTGAAAAGCTCGAACCCAAGTCGAAAAAATGCGTCTTCATAGGATACACTAAGGAAACCATTGGATACACTAAGTAAGTGGGAGGAAAGTGGAACTAGATGAAGTACTACCTCTTGAACCGGTAAGTAGCGCAGCTCAGGAAGATGTTCCTGTTGTGCCTGCACCAACTAAAGAGGAAGTTAATGATGATGATCAAGGTACTTCGGATCAAGTTACTACTGAACTTCGTAGGTCCACGAGGACACGTTCCACACCAGAGTGGTATGGCAACCCTGTCCTGGAAATCATGTTGTTAGACAACGTGAACCTTCGAACTATGAAGAAGCGATGGGGGGCCCAGATTCCAACAAATGGCTTGAAGCCATGCAATGCGAGATAGGATCCATGTATGAAAATGAAGTATGGACTTTGACAGACTTGCCTGATGATCGGTGAGTGATAGAAAACAAATGGATCTTTAAGAAGAAGACGGACGCGGATGGTAATGTTACCATCTATAAAGGTCGACTTGTCGCTAAGGGTTATCGACAAGTTCAAGGGGTTGACTACGATGAGACATTCTCTCCCGTAGCGAAGCTAAAGTCCGTCTGAATCATGTTAGCAATTTCCGCATACTATGATTATGAGATATGGCAAATGGACGTCAAAACAGCATTCCTTAATGGCCATCTTAAGGAAGAGCTGTATATGATGCAGCCGAAAGGTTTTGTCGACCCTGAGAATGCTAACAAGGTATGCAAACTCCAGCGATCCATTTATGGGCAGGTGCAAGCATCTCGGAGTTGGAACATTCGCTTTGATGAGATGATCAAAGCATTTGGGTTTATGCAGACTTATGGAGAAGCGTGCATTTACAAGAAAGTGAGTGGGAGCTCTGTAGCATTTGTCATATTATATGTAGATGACATACTTTTGATGGGAAATGATATAGAACTTTTGGACAGCATTAAGGCCTACTTGAATAAGTGTTTTTCAATGAAGGACCTTGGAGAAGCTGCTTACATACTAGGCATCAAGATCTATAGGGATAGATCGAGACGCCTCATAGGTCTTTCAGAAAGCACATACCTTGATAAGATATTGAAGAAGTTCAATATGGATCAGTCTAAGAAGGGGTTCTTGCCTGTGTTGCAAGGTGTGAAATTGAGCTCAGCTCAATGCCCGACCATGGCAGAAGACAGAGAAAAGATGAGTGTCATCCCCTATGCCTCAGCTATAGGGTCTATTATGTATGCCATGCTGTGTACTAGACCTGATGTAAACCTTGCTGTAAGTTTGGTAGGAAGGTACCAAAGTAATCCCGACATGGAACACTGGACAACGGTCAAGAACATCCTAAAGTACCTGAAAAGGACTAAGGATATGTTTCTCGCTTATGGAGGTGACAAAGAGCTCGTCGTAAAGGGTTACATCGACGCTAGCTTCGACACAGATCTGGATGACTCTAAGTCACAAACCGGATACGTGTATATTTTGAATGGTGGGGCAGTAATCTGGTGTAGTTGCAAGCAAAGCGTCGTGGCGGGATCTACATGTGAAGAAGAGTACATGGCAGCCTCGGAGGCAGCGCATAAAGCAATCTGGGTGAAGGAGTTCATCACCAACCTAGGAGTCATACCCAATGCGTCGGGGCCGATCACACTCTTCTGTGACAACACTGGAGCTATTGCACTTGCCTAGGAGCCCAGGTTTCACAAGAAGACCAGGCACATCAAGCGTCGCTTCAACTCCATTCATGAAAATGTTCAAGATGGAGACATAGATATTTGTAAAGTACACACGGACCTGAATGTAGCAGATCCATTGACTAAACCTCTCCCTAGAGCAAAACATGATCAACACCAGAACTCTATGGGTGTTCGATTCATCGCAATGTAACTAGATTATTGACTCTAGTGCAAGTGGGAGATTGTTGGAAATATGCCCTAGAGGCAATAATAAAATGGTTATTATTATATTTCTTTGTTCATGAGAATTGTCTATTATTCATGCTATAATTGTGTCATACGGAAATCGTAATACACGTGTGAATACATAGAACACAACATGTCCCTAGCGAGCCTCTAGTTGACTAGCTCGTTGATCAATAGATAGTCATGGTTTCCTGACTATGGATATTGGATGTCATTGATAATGGGATCACATCATTAGGAGAATGATGTGATGGACAAGACCCAATCCTAAGCGTAGCACAAAGATCGTGTAGTTCGTTTTGCTAGAGCTTTTCCAAATGTCAAGTATCATTTCCTTAGACCATGAGATTGTGTAACTCCCGGATACCGTAGGAGTGCTTTGGGTGTGCCAAACGTCACAACGTAACTGGGTGACTATAAAGGTGCACTACGGGTATCTCCGAAAGTGTCTATTGGGTTGGCACGAATCGAGACTGGGATTTGTCACTCCGTATGACGGAGAGGTATCTCTGGGCCCACTTCGTAATGCATCATCATAATGAGCTCAATGTGACCAAGTGTCTGGTCACGGGATCATGCATTATGGTACGACTAAAGTGACTTGCCGGTAACGAGATTAAACGAGGTATTGGGATACCGACGATCGAATCTCGGGCAAGTAACGTACCGATTGACAAAGGGAATTGTATATAGGATTGATTGAATCCTCGACATCGTGGTTCATCCAATGAGATCATCGAGGAGCATGTGGGTGCCAACATGGGTATCCAGATCCCGCTGTTGGTTATTGACCGGAGAGGCGTCACGGTCATGTCTGCATGTCTCCCGAACCCGTAGGGTCTACACACTTAAGGTTCAGTGACGCTAGGGTTGTAGAGATATTAGTATGCAGTAACTCGGAAGTTTTTCGGAGTCCCGGATGAGATCCCGGACATCACGAGGAGTTCCGGAATGGTCCGGAGGTAAAGAATTATATATAGGAAGTCAGGTTTCGGCCATCGGGAAAGTTTCAGGGATCACCGGTATTGTACCGGGACTACTGGAAGGGTCCCGGGGGTCCACCGGGTGGGGCCACCTATCCCGGAGGGCCCCATGGGCTGAAGTGGGAGGGGAACCAGCCTCTGGTGGGCTGGTGCACCCCCCTTGGGCCCCCCTGCACCTAGGGTTGGAAACCCTAGGGGTGGGGGCGCCTCCACCTGGCTTGGGGGGCAAGTTTCCCCCCTGGCCGCCGCCCCCCTTGGAGATTGGATCTCCTAGGGCTGGCGCCCCCCCTAGGGGGCCTATATAAAGAGGGGGAAGGGAGGGCAGCCGCACCCATGCTCTTGGCGCCTCCCTCTCCCCACGCACCACCTCTCCCTCTCGTTGAAGCTTGGCGAAGCCCTGCCGAGATCGCTGCTGCATCCACCACCACGCCGTCGTGCTGCTGGATCTTCATCAACCTCTCGTTCCCCCTTGCTAGATCAAGGAGGAGACGTCTTCCCCAACCGTACGTGTGTTGAACGCGGAGGTGCTGTCCGTTCGGCACTAGGATCATCGGTGATTTGGATCACGACAAGTACGACTCCCTCAACCCCGTTCTCTTGAACGCTTCCGCTCACGATCTACAAGGGTATGTAGATGCACTCCTCTCTCTCGTTGCTAGATGAACTCATAGATTGATCTTGGTGAAAGCGTATAATTTTTTTAATTTTCTGCAACATTCCCCAACAAGCCTAAGGAGGAGGAAGAAGAGGTGGTGCACATGCCAGCTAGGGCGCCGGAGCTAGTCCGTCCTACCTGGCAGATCGACCTCGACTCCGCCGAGGACGACGAGGACAACCCGCCGGCCCGCACGGCAATGAAGAAGAAGATGAAGGCCAGCGGGTCGACCAGCCGCTCCGCACACCGGTGACGGCCGCCGCGGTCAGCCGGTGTCCGTTGTGTACCCCCTATCCCCCTATTCCCCTATCCCTCAATCCCAAAATCCACCTTCTGCATTCTGATCTTGCATGTATGAACTCGTATGAACTGCTATGAACTAGTATGAATTACCCCTATGCTTATCTACCTCTATTCCCCATTCCCGTCCGTCGTGGATCGAATCTATCACCGTGGATCGGATCAAGCGTGCATGTCGAAGAGAGAGAAGTGCTTACCGCCATTGATGGAGTCTGGTTGTCTTATTCCTCTGCTCTGATCCGCCGCTGCCGGTTATGGAGTCCGATGGTCTTCTTCCTCTGCTCCGATCCGCCGCCGCCGATGAGAGTTGGGAGAGTGGGGAAGAGTGGGGAGAGGGAGCGGTGAGGGGCGGTGAGGCTAATAACTGTCGGTGCTTCGGGAAGCAACACGGCTTCTCGAGCGTGGCCGCGCGCGTGCAGCCGCGCTCGCCCACGTGCACCGCTCGGGCCTGGCCCTGGAGAAACTGCCGATTCATGCGTTTCTAGTGAGACAGGCCTAGAGGTGCTTTAAGAAGCATACGATGCAGGCCGAATAGTGTATGCGGGCTACCAAACAGGCCAAAGCCTTCCCGCACAGGCCTAGTTGGACCTTATGCGGGCAACCAAACACGCCCTAACGTCTTCATGTACGCGAGCTCGGCTTGCATCTCGCTAAAGATGAGACATAGGTTGTCATGCGATACGCGTCACATACTTTTCCCATAACTCGGCTCAAAGGGCTCCAAATCAACAAAACAGGTTTGGAACGTGGTCTAGCTAGTATTTACACTCTCGTTTTTGGGTTTTGTCCTTTGTCTGGCGACTTGGGCTGCCATGAGTTTTTCCGATCGGCCGATCTTAGGTCCCCTGCCTAAGGTAGCGAGCCTGGTTGTGGTGTTCTTCCCTTCGGGTCCGATCCGTTAGAGCATCTCAAGCCGCGTCCCCAACAGGCCCTCAGGCCATTTTTTAGCGCCGACGTCCAAAAATCGGCCCAGTCATGTTCCCAGGAGCCCTTTTTTGCCGGTTAGGGCTGAAACTGTCAGCGACGGACCCAGGCCGAACCCCGCGCGCTGGGGCGCCGGGGAAACTGATTTTGGCGCGAACGGAAATGGTCCCGTCGAGTCAACGACATGCCGTTTTGTCGTCGTCATTGCCTCGGTTCCTGTGGGAATCAATGCCAAGGCTGCCACGCCGGTCAGCCCCCCATTGATGCCACACAGGCGGCGTAGTGAAAGGGCCATGACATGCGTCCCGCTCACTCCCGCTATGCGGCAACCGGCGAGAAGGTTCCCACCGCCCCGCTTCGGCTATAAAAGCTGACCACCCCACCGGTGAATGCCACAGTCGCCACAACTCGCCTCCTCTCGCCATAGAGCTTGCCGCAGAAGCCACTCTCCCCTTCTTTTCCCGCCGACGAGCGATAGCCGAGCGTTGCCCTGGCGACACCGCTGCGGTGAATGGCTTCGGTCGACGCCATCTTCACGAGGACGAGGCGCGCCTCCTCTACGAGGCCGACTACCTGGCGCCCCTAGACATGCAGGTGCTGGGCTCGTCGAGGCAGAGCACCGACAGCGTCTCGGTGCCCACCGGGGCTGAACAACGCGCGGAGATCGCCCGTATCCATTCGTCGCTGTTGGGGGCGCAGCGAAATGAGCCGAGGTACACCGCCGACAGCCACACGCTATGGACGATGTACTTCGACCGTCGTCACGAAGACCAAGTCGCCTTCGCACACTACTAGGGAAATGCTTATAGGTAGGACAATAGTAGTAGCGCTGGAAAAAAGCAAGCGCTGCTGCTAATTAGTAGTAGCGCGTGGCAGGAAAAGGCGCTACTGCTATATGACTGGAAAAAAGCAAGCGCTGCTGCTAATTAGTAGTAGCGTGTGGCAGGAAAAGGCGCTACTGCTATATGATATTTCACCATCGTATCTACTTTTCCAAACTCTTTTGCCCTTGTTTTGGACTCTAATTTGCATGATTCGAATGGAACTAACCAGGACTGATGCTGTTCTCTGCAGAACTGCCATGGTGTTATTTTTTGTGCAAAAATAAAAGTTCTCAGAATGACCTGAAACTTCATGGAGATTATTTTTGGAATTAATAAAAAATATTAGCGAAAGAATCAACTAGATGGGACCGACACCCTGTCCACAAGGGTGGAGGGCGCGCCCTCTGGCCTTGTGGGTCCCACTAGGCTCCACCGACCTCAACTCCAACTCCATATATTCACGTTCGAGGAGAAAAAAAATCAGAAAGAAGTATTCATTGCGTTCTACGATACGGAGCCGCTGCCACCTCCTATTCTTCCTCGGGAGGGCAAATCTGGAGTCCGTTTCGGGCTCCGCAGAGGGGAAATTATCGCCATCGTCATCATCAACCATCCTCCATCACCAATTTCATGATGCTCATCACCGTGCGTGATTAATTCCATCGTAGGCTTGCTGGACGGTGATGAGTTGGATGAGATTTAACATGTAATCAAGTTAGTTTTGTTAGGTTTGAACCCTAGTACCCACTATGTTCTAAGATTGATATTGCTATGACTTTGCTATGCCTAATGCTTGTCACTAGGGGCCGAGTGCATGATTTCAGATCTGAACCTATTATGTTTTCATGAATATATTTGTGTTCTTGATCCTATCTTGCAAGTTATAGTCACCTACTATGTGTTATGATCCGGCAACCCCGGAGTGACAATAGCCGGGACACTTCCCGGTGATGACCGTAGTTTAAGGAGTTCATGCATTCAGTAAGTGCTAATGCTTTGGTCCGGTGATGTATTAAAAGGAGGCCTTAATATCCCTTAGTTTCCATTAGGACCCCGCTGCCACGGGAGGATAGGACAAAAAATGTCATGCAAGTTCATTTCCATAAGCACGTATGACTATATTCGGAATACATGCCTACATTATATTGATGAATTGGAGCTAGTTCCATGTCATCCTATATTACACTACTAGAAAAAGGGCTGCTAGTGGCGCACCTGTTTTCGCTACTAATGGTGCACTACACGTGCGCCACTAGCACCACGCCATTAGATTTTTTTTTCTAATGGCGCACCTGTGGTGCGCCATTAGTATCTGGTATACTAATGGGATGGTGCACCATTAGTATCTGGTATACTAATGACGCACCACACAGGAGTGCACCATTAGTAACAAATTTTTTTCAATTTTTTTCAGATTTTTTTAAAAAAAAAATTCAATTTTTTTTCGTTTTTTTCTTAATCTCAAGTCACTATGGCTTAATCTCGGGTCAATATGCTTAATCTCAGGTCAAATCGCACTAGGTGGTCAAACATCCCGAAAGGTCACCCATCCTCACACTACTCCAACCCAATCACGCTTAACTTCAGAGTTCTATCCAACCCCAGCAACAGCTCACTTCACAAGCACTTGTTGATATATTTAGCATATCAATCCTATTATACCTTGTTGATGTCTAGGACTTTGTTCATGTTCATGACTATGATGAAATTTTGAAAAATATTTCGTGGTCATATTACGTATCATTTTTTGAAAAAAAAATTCAAAAAAAAAATTCAAAACTAATTTTTTTTCTGTTACTAGTGGCGCACCACATTCATGGTGCGCCACTAGTAAGTTTGAAATTTTTTGATTTTTTTGCCTCTAGATCTTGAAAGATCCGTAACTTTTTTTCTGTTAGGTTTTTGGGGATTTTAAAAGTGTTTAACTGTTAAATTTGGATGTAACTTTTCGAGTAGATGATTTTTCATATAAAAAACTTTTTAATCCGAGTTCGTATGCAAAAGTTATGCCCATTTTACAAATTTCCAGAGAGATTTTGCAAATAAAGTCAAAATTCATATTTGTAAATTTTCCCAACAACTAGACCACATATCACATGAGAAACTTATTTTCTTTTAATTTTTTGACATTTTTATCATTTTCTTTTAGTTTTTTTAAAACTGAAAAGGCGGTCCACTAGGGGTGCATTCGGTGGAATTTTTGGGCCAAGTTAGTAATGGCGCACCGTGGGAGTGGTGCGCCATTACTAGTTACTAGTAATGGCGCACCACTCCCACGGTGCGCCATTACTAGTATTGAAAAAATATATTAAAAAAGTTTGAATTTTTTTTTGAAAAACCTTAGTAATGGCGCACCAGTGGACTGTCCATTGGTGCGCCATTACTAACAATTTTTTTTGTTTTTTATCAAAACTACTAATGGCGCATGGTGGGTGTGGTGCGCCATTACTATGTCAACTAGTAATGGCGCACTATGCCACGGTGCGCCATTAGTAACAATTTTTTTCAAAACTATTAATGGCGCACCACTCACCAGGTGCGCCATTAGTAATATATTACTAATGGCGCACCACATACAGGTGCGCCATTAGTAATATAGCAATGACGCACCACATACATGGTGCGTCATTAGTGTCCATATTATCTATAGCCCTTTTCATAGTAGTGTTATAACTGTTGCATGACGAGTGCCATCCGACATAATTATCCATCATTGATCCATTGCTTACGAGCTTGTTTCATATTGATCTTTGCTTTATTACTTTTCCGTTGCCACTGTTACAATTGCTAAGAAATTGCTACTGTTACTTTTGCCACCATTACCGTTACTTTCATACTACTGTGCTACTAAATACTTTGCTGCAGAGATTAAGTCTTTCAAGTGTGATTGAATTGACAACTCAGCTGCTACTACTTGAGAATATTCTTTGACTTCTCAATTGTGTCAAATCAATAAATATGGGTTGAATACTCTATCCTTGAAAACTGTTGCAATCCCCTATACTTGTGGGTTATCAAGACCTTTTTGTGGCGCCGTTGCCGGGGATCATAGCTCTATTGTCTTAGTCACTTGGGATTTATATCTATTGATCACTATGAAGAATTTGAAAGTTCAAAGAATCAAGTTTTTTCCCTCAACTACGAGGGGAGGTAAAGAACTGCCATGTAGCTCTGCACTTGATTCACCTTCTGTTTTGAGTAAACTTGCGGCACCTACATCTGCTATTGACTCCGATATATCGCATTGTTATTGATGATGCCACTTCTGCAATGAATGATGCTTATAATGGGACACGGCGTTTCAGCGCTCGAGCCCAACTGCACACGTTATCCTTGGCGTTGGCTACGCTATGGGATCCATGAAAGGTGATTTGACTGTTATGATGTGGGCGCTAGAAATGGCTCGGGAACGGGAAATACGGTATGTCACAATGGTCTACGGTGCGGTCCCAACAACGCTGCATGGTGGACATTTCAAATCTGGTGGGCGGCTTCATCAGGATGTGCATCTGTCCCATGGCTCAAGCCGGTTTGTGTGGAGAAGAACCATGTCACGAAATAATTGCACAGGACATTAGGATTAATGCGAGCAGTGGCACGGTAACAGGACCATCTGAGCTGGGGCTCAGAAACAAATTTTCGCTACAACACGTACTCCTCACCTTTTTTTTTGTGTGTGTGGAGTGGCGCTCATCCTTTTTTTTTCATGTCTCTCATAGATTTGTTGTTAAGCATCGATGATGATAGTACAAAGCATATATGTGAGGGAATCCTTCTATAACACTAAGCTCCTTAGTTTTAAAGAGCCCATATCAATTAAAATCTTCAATTAAAATTAGGTCACCCAATTTTGACCGGGTAAACTATTTCTCAAAACTATCTCAGTCAATTCTTTTATATCATACATTGTGTTTCCTAATTTTTAATGCCTCACAATTAACGAAAAAACTAACACTCACACATGTGGCATCTTGCAAATCACCCACACGCCTCTATCACCACTCATTTTGCCACTATGAACATATGATATCAGCAGTAATCTTTTTGGTTTTCGGCTTAAAAATGTTTTATGTCCTAATTAAAAAATTGAATTAAAAATCCGTTTTCATCATTAAATCCGTCTCGACGAGATCGTCAAAACTACACCCCATGTTGATATGTTTTGACGAATTTTTTTGCCCAAAAGTTGCCATGATATTTACACTGTAGTTGCCATACTGCTTAAACTAGAGTTGTCATGTGGCAATTTTAGTCTGTAGAGCATGGCAATTTTAAATTTCTGATGATGGCAATTCCAGTACTTTGATCATGAAAATTATTTTTCTATGAACCATGGCAATTTTAAGTGCATGTATCATGACAATTTTAGTTTATGGTTCATGGCAAGTCTATTTCTTAATTTCCCATTTTATAATATGTCAAAATTTACTTTTATATGTAGAAGAAAATAGCTGAAACATATCGTGACAACTTAAGTGCAAACATCATGGCAATTCATATACAATAGACATGGCAACTTTTAACCCAAAAAAATCATCGAAATATATTGATATGAGATGTAGTTTCGAAGATCTCGCTGCCATTTCCAGAACGGTTTGTGAAGTCAACTGAAGACAAGCAGATTGCGAGGGATTTAATGGTGAAAACGGATCTTCAATCGGATTTTTCATTTAAGAGATAAAACATTTTAAAAACTGAAAATCTAAAAAGATTTCCACATACATGCATGCAGTGACGTGGCGCAGTCTGTGTGTTGTACTGCGTGTGGGTGGGTTTGGCTCCCACCACACGTGTGGGCGTTAGCATTGTCCCGCAATTAATTGAGGTCTTAAATTTAAAGTTGGTTCACCCAATTTTGAATTTGTCAACAATTTTTCGAGTTCTTTTATTCAATTCTTAAATTCACTATGTTCCCTTATTTTCAAGCTCTTTCAGTCAATCGGTGCATTCAGTTCTGGATTTGGTTTATGATTTTGACCGGGCCAACCATCAAAAAAATTTACTAATAGAAAAAAAATCTAACATAATATGAACACATTAATTACACAATCTAAATTACACAATATGAACTACATATCTAAATTGCACCACATCTAATCTAACAAATAAATCTATGAACTAACAAAAAAATCAAAAAAAATCTAACAAAAATAAAATAAAGTTGCTCACGGCCGGCGACGGCGACGGCTACGGCGACGACGAGGTGGAGCAGGGCGGGTGGCGACGTCGGGGACGGCAGCGGGGCAGGGCGGCAGGGCGGGCGGCGACGGCAGCGGGGCGGGGCAGCGAC
>NC_041381.1:696994127-696995008 GCF_002162155.2 Triticum dicoccoides
GTGGCAGTGCTACTTATATGGCAAAGGCTTTGGTCCCGATTCGTACGGCAAATCGGTACCAATGCACGCCTTTTGTCCCGGTTGGAGCCACCAACCGGGACCAAAGGCCTCTTTTCGGCACCGCAAAGGGCGGGAAACGAGGACCTTTGGTCTCGGTTGGTGGTACCAACCGGGACAAAAGAAGGGCATTGGTACCAAAGAGGGGTATTCGTACCGGTTGGCTCCACCAACCGGTACCAATGGACCCGTCTAATTTTTTATTTTCTGCAACTGTTTTTAGTGGATTCTTTCTGCAGCTGTTTTTTTAGTCCCACCTCGCCCAGCGAGAGGCACTCGCAGATGTTTATAACCCCTGAGTGCAGAGACGATGAAGAAGACGCTCAATGCTCACCTGCACGTTGGTTAGCTCCATGCTTTGAGAAATAGGGGTAGACTGCACAGAGCTATGTGCAGTGCAGTTGACACTGTCCGAAAGGCTTGAAGCAAATTAACGAGCATTGCGCCTCATTTTTATTTTTAATGACTTATTTTTAATAGTTGTGATTAACTTAACTAAAAAATAAGCATAGATGCTTATTTTTAATGACTTATTACAACTCAGAAATAAAAAGAAAATAATAAATATAGCAGAAAAGAAAAAAACACTATATAAAAAACTGCTCAGAAATAAATAGAAGCAAAAATAGGTGTGATTAACTTTACTTCAATAAATGAGCATAGATGCTTATTTTTAATGACTTATTACAATTCAGAAATAAATAGAAAAAAATAAATATAGCAGAAAAGAAAAAAAACTATATAAAAAACCACTCAGAAATAAATAGAAGCAAAAATAGTTGTGATTAACTTTACTTAAAAAATGAGCATAGATGCTTATTTTT
>NC_041381.1:696995018-697077925 GCF_002162155.2 Triticum dicoccoides
AAACTATATAAAAAACTACTCAGAAATAAATAGAAGCAAAAATAGTTGTGATTAACTTTACTTAAAAAATGAGCATGGATGCTTATTTTTAATGACTTATTACAATTCAGAAATAAATAGAAAAAAAATAGTTGTGATTAACTTAACTAAAACATGAGCATAGATGCTTATTTTTAATGACTTATTACAACTCAGAAATAAAAAGAAAAAAATAAATATAGCAGAAAAGAAAAAAAACTATATAAAAAACTTCTCAGAAATGAGCATAGATGCGCTTATAGAGAAAATTCAACCTAAATTCATAATGAATTTCTACTAAGTTCAGAGAAATTCATATGAATTTAGATTAAATTTCCTGTATAAGGGCATCTATTTTCATTTTGAGAGGAGCTCAACACAGGGAGAGAGGGAGGGGCTTATAAACCGGTCTAATTCCCCTTCGGTTGGCGAGGTGGGACTAAACTCTGACCGCAACAAGGGCCAACCCTTTAGTCCCGGTTGGTGGCTTGAACCGGGACTAAAGGGCAGCCTTTGGTCCCGGTTCGTCCCACCAACCGGGACCAATGGTGGTGGGCCAGGAACGAAGCGCATTGGTCCCGGTTCGTCCAACCAACCGGGACTAAAAGGTCCAGACGAACTGGGACCAATGGCCCACGTGGCCCGGCCGGCCCCCGGGGCTCACGAACCGGGTCCAATGCCCCCATTGGTCCCGGTTCTGGGTTGAACCGGGACTAATGGGTTGACCTGGCCCGGACCATTGCCCCCTTTTCTACTAGTGGCATGAATGCATCAACACGGCGTCACTATAGTGATGACCCCTACATGGCCACATGGTTCTGGCAAAACATATGTGTGCTCGATGGGTTTCCTACTATCCTGGCAAAACCAGAGGACTCATCGTCGACGGTACCCTCTGACATCCGCAAGGTGCATCATCCATGACTGCAGCTCCGTCATCTACAACATAGCGCATTTTTTGCGCCTCCGGCTTTGTGCGGCTTCATCATCCACGACGACTACATCGTCGACCACGGCTACATCATGATCGGCTACATCGACATTGACATGCATGGCTACGTCTACAGCTACTCATCGGCAACAACTCTAGTCAACAGCATCCACCTCGTCACTTGCGTCCACGACACTCCTGTTGTGACTGCGGGAGGGAATAGAGGAGAAGACATGAAAGGCACCAGAAGGGGACGCAGTCATCGCCCCAGGTGCCGACCCGTCAGCCATCAGTGACGCAGTTGATGATGGCGCAGCGGAGAAGACGGCAGAAGCGCAAGACCCAAATTCAGTCGCAACCGTCCGCTTCACTCCCGCTACGACTGAAGGGGAATGTTAGAAATATAACTGTGTAGAGATAAGCACAACAAGAGATAAGATAGGTTTAAACAATATCTTGCATTGTACTCCAAGTCCCTCTCCTATTGGACTCATATATATATATATATATATATATATATATATATATATATATATATATATATATATATATATATATATATATATATATATATATCATACGAGAGTCAGATCAATACAACACACAACAACAATATTATCATCCTACAATTTCCACAGGTATTTCCTCATCAGTCGTTTCTGTCTTCTTATGCAGCAATATGTTATAGAAATGCACTTTCATTCAACCAAGCTGACACAGCTAGTTACTCAGCATTTAAGTAACTTGTGTTCTAGTTCCAATTTCTATGTGTCTATGTGATGTTCTTTGTCTATTATTTACGTAAAAAACTTTTGATTTATTCATCTTCAATTATGGTACTACAGCGAACACTAAAAATAATAAAAATTACATCCGGATTCGTAGACCACCTAGCAACGACTACAATCACTAAATCGAGCCCCGCTGTCATCACCCATCCCTCGGCGGAGCCGGGTAAAACTTGTTGTAGTAGACTGTCGGGAAGTCATCGTGCTAAGGCCCCATAAGACCAACGCACCAGAACAGCAACCGCCGTCAATGAAGAGTAGCGGAGATCAGAATAATCCAACCTGAAGTGAAGACACACGAACATAGACGAGCGACAAACAAATCCGAACAAATCCACCAAAGAAAGATCCATCGGAGACATACCTCCACACGCCCACCGGCGATGCTAGAAACACCACCGGAATGGGGCCTAGGTGGGGAAACCTTTATTCCATCTTCAGGAAGTCGCCGCCGTCTCGCCTTCCTGAGCAGGACACAAACCCTAACAGACTCGAAGAAAAATCTAAAAACGGAGCCCTCCCACTGGGGCCCTAAGGCCACCGGAAACAGGATGGACCAATGGCGGCGCCGGTGGGAGACAGGGAACCTAGCTTTTTTGGAGGCGGTGGCTAGCGATCTATTATACTGCTACTGCCTCTGTGATGTTCTGATGTCAAATAACATATTTGTGCTTGAGTGTTGTGTGAGAAGCAAAAAAATTGGGGGTCTACGTTTTAACGCGATTACATAAAAGATGACTAAGAAACGCGCATGAAAAACTTGTAGCCAAGAGTTCTTGTCACGCCCCTTTTTTTTTCATAGTTTCCTCTCAGATTTTCATCGAGCAGCGTACTTGACAACCTAAACCTACTCGACGGAGGACACGGCCTAATTAACATGGAAACTAACTAGACCATGGGACTCTACGAATCCTAACCGGACGTACTCTCTCGCAAAAACAAAAAACAAGAAAACTAACAAGCCTACACGATGGTTGCTTCCATGGCCGAATCGATCTATCTATCCCTCCAACGGAAGCACCAACGTAAATAAGGCACCACGACTGATTTCGATCACCCATGGCGGCGCTGCTTCTGCGCGCGGCTAGGACGCTCGGCAGTCGCTCTGGTCTTCTGCGAACTGGTGCTTCTGTTGCGCGGAGGGGCGACGCCGGCTCATCCACGGCGGCGGCGCTGCTCTTCGACGTACTGGCGCTTGAGTTGCGGCGGAGGGGAGACCCCGGGTCATCTGCGACGGCGCCCCTGCTCTTCCGCGAACTGGCCCTATGTTGCGGTGGAAGGGCGACGCCGGCTCATCCACCACGGCGCCGCTGCTGACGGGGTATGTATGAGGTCCCCATTACATTCCTTTACTCTCGTCGTTTATTTTTTCCACCGTATTAGTTTAGTCTTAAGTTAACCTTTGTAAACTTTGATCAAATTTATATTAAAAATCATCATAAATTATAATATCAAATACAATACAATATGAACATATATTTCATGATGGATCTAATTAGTTACATTGACTTGGTATTGTGAATGTTGGTATTTTTTTAATAAATCTGATCAAACTTCATAAAATTTGACTTAACACAAACATAATATTTGAAGTTAAAGAAACGGACATCTCTCTTTCTGGGCTATTATTTAATATGATACATATGCATATTCACACAATGCGCTCGTATTTTATTGACATATATGAATGGACTGGTCAATCAGAGTCGTGCGCAGCAGCTACGTAGGAGTACTATAAGCAAACGGGAGATGGCGGAAGAGTTGTATGACCAAGAAATCCGAAAGATGGTCAATCCTTGGCCAACACGCTTCTTCTGGTTCTGGATAGCGTGTATGGCGACTACGGGGATCCTCAAAGTTCTCGTGTGCCGGAAGAGAAGAAGAGAAAAGGCTGATTGATCCACCAATTGTACAAGGCTTCTTTTGATTGCTCTCTCGTAAGTGGTTGGATATTTCCCAAGTTTAAGGGTAATGTAATCTAGCAATAAGTATTTCACTCGATTATAGAACCAAGTTTATCAATCAGAGAGAGTTCTCTCAGCAAACATAGTCTCTGGTACATGCACACACAAAAAGAAAACAAACTTGTTCACAACACGTCAAGAAGAAGGTTATCAAGCTTCTTGTCTTGTTAGTTATTACAAGATTAAATTTGCAAGTAATAATGATAAATTGATAGATAAATAAAACGGTATAATAAAGAATAATATTTTTGTAAAGTTTTCAGTAATGGACAATAGACCCAGGAGGCCATAGGTTCACTAGTGGCATCTCTCTCCAGCATACAAGTATGGTGTGGTGAATAAATTACAGTTAACCTGGGCAGCGACTAAATTGCAATATTTATATTTAAGATTATGATCATTCAGGGTATAATATCATATAGATATTACGTCTGTGATGAGTAGACTATTATCCAACTGCATTTACTACTAATGCTCCATTCATATACATCTATCCAGCATGATCACGAAGTATTAAGTTTACAAGAAACAGAGCATTGCAATAAACACGATGACACAAAGAAGACAGTAAAACATCAATCTATATGACGAGACACCGTCGTTTCATCCTTAATGTCAACAATAGAATACGTGGCTTGTCCCTTTTTGTTACTGGGATATAGAACAACGAAAGATTAGTACCTACTATAACGCACAACTCCCGCTGAAGATAAACATATCAAACTTGGCAAAAAAAGACAAATAGATTGGAGAATATAAGACAAATCTTATTAGAAGTACCACCTGATTGTCCTTAGCACTATTAAGAATTGCCACTTGTTGCAACCTTGTTTCTTTTGTTATTTGTTACTTGATACCCATTATTTTGCTATCAAAACTATCTTACAACACTTCCATTAATTATAAAACCCTCGGTATCTCGCCCAGGAGCTGGTCATTGTTAGAGTGCTACATAATCATGTTACTTTAATCATATACTATAAAACTATAAAAGTATAGGTTTGTTTCTCATATATACACTTTTGATACACCTAAAGAATTGTGTAGTATAGTTAGCTAAAAGAAAAAAGGCACATTGCCAGAAAGCTTGTTGTTGCTAAGTATCAATCGCTTGAGTGTGGTGCAACCAGTGAGGCTTGCTGGGATGGAGCCGCTCAAGAGGTTTTGTCCGACATTGAGATACTCCAACTTGCTGTTCTCGCACAAACCCTCAGGTATCTGACCAGAGAAGTTGTTGTAGAACAAGTTCAACGTTTCCAGCTTTGGCAAGTGAGCAAAGGCTTCCGGAATCGGCCCACTTAGCTTGTGATTCGCGGAAAGGTCGATGGTCACCAAATTCAACACGCCGAAAGCACCATCGCCGACGACGACCTCGCCGGTGAGGTTGTTTGCATATATAGTCAGAAGTCGTAACTTGGTGAGGTTCCAGAGGCCCGGAGGTATACTTCCTGTCAAGGCGTTGATGGAGAGACCGAGCACCTCCAACTCCGGCATCTCTGTCACATAGCTCGGGAAGTCGCCGGTGAGGTTGGAACTCCTCGCCTGCAAGATTTTCAGCTTGGTCAGGTTCTTAAACGACACCGGCAGCTCCCCCACGTCGAACGAGTTGTACCCGAGCGTCAGCGTCTGGAGGCCCGTCAAGTCCCCGAGCTCTGGCGGGATGGTGCCGGCGAGGTAGTTGTTGTCCAGCTCGAGCGACCGCAAGTTCCGTAGCCGGGACAAGGAGGTGGGGATGGTACCTCTGAAGCAGTTGCCGTTCAGAATTAGAGAGGTGAGGTTCTCTCCGAGGGCACGGCCAATGCCGGCCGGGAGCTCGCCGTGGAGGTAGTTATAGGACAGGTCTGTTAGACTTAGAGATATATTCTGTTGTAATCTAAACTACTTATCTCTTCCTCTCCCTTGTAACCTCCTATCTCTTATCCTACCGAATCCTAGCGATCGGTAGATGACTTGTAAGCCACGGCAGAGGCGTTTCCTGCCCACGATCAATAAAGCCTCGCGGCTCCTCTACGGAGGAGTAGGAACGCTTCCACCAGATACATCTTACATGGTATACAGAGCCACGTCTCTTCCTATCGTCTAGCAAACCAGAAACCCTAAACACCCTTCCATCGCCATGGCTACGAGCTCGAGCGCCGCCGGCCTCAACCTAAGTGCTCCACCATCAGAGAAGCTCGCAAGGGGGAACTACCTCCTATGGAAGGCGCAGGTCATGCCGGCACTGCGAGGCGCGCAAGTGACCGGCCTCCTCGACGGCAGCGATGCTGCACCGCCAAAGACCATCGAAGTCACCAAGGCGGACAAGACCACAGCCATAGAGCCAAATCCTCTGTACGGCCCGTGGTTGTCGAAGGATCAGCAGGTTCTGAGCTACCTGCTGAACTCCCTCACTCAAGAAATCCTGGCGCAAGTGATCGGTAAGGATAGTACCTTTGATCTCTGGACTGCCCTTACCACTTTATTCGCCGCGCAGTCACAATCCCGCATAACCAATCTGCGGATGGCCATCTCCAACACCAAGAAAGGCAACATGTCGAGCAACGCATTCATCGCCAAGATGAAGAGCCTCGTGGACGAGCTAGCTGCGGCTGGACGCCCGGTAACCGACCCGGAGATGGTGGACTACATCCTTGCTGGCCTCGATCGGGACTACGATCCCATCGTGGCAGTGATCGGCGCCATCAAAAACTCCATCACCATCGATGATCTCTTTGCGCAGATTGCTGCGTTTGATCAGCGGATGGAGATGCTGGGCGACGGTCCAGCAGGTTCCCGCTCCTCTGCCAACACCATCTATAAAGGGCGCGGACAGTCCCGCGGCAGGGGAGGCCGTGGCCGAAGCAACAGAGGGGGCCGCGGTCGAGGAAACCGCTCCTCTCCTTCCCCGAGTCGTGGGGGTGGCAGCGGTGGTCATCAGCAACGTTTTCGCCCTCAACCACAACAACAGCAGCAGCAAGAGGGCGACTACCCCGAGTGCCAAATCTGCTACAAGTTCCATGCTGGCGGAGCAAGAGCCTGCTGGCATCGGTATGATGATGATCATGAAGAAAAGAAGGTAGCCAACCTCATCACCAACAACTACGGCATTGACACCAACTGGTATGCTGACTCTGGTGCCACCGAGCATATCACAGGCGAGCTCGACAAGTTGACGATGCGGGAAAGGTACCACGGCGGTGATCAGATACACACGGCAAGTGGAACTGGTATGGACATTACTCATGTTGGAAATTCAATTGTTAAAACCCCCGTAAAAGACCTACTTCTTAACAATGTCTTACATGTTCCACATGCCTCAAAAAATCTTGTTTCTGTTCATCGTTTTGCTCTTGACAACAATGTTCTCATAATATTTTATCCTCACTCTTTTGTGATCAAGGACTTGTCAACGAGGAGAATCATCCTTAGAGGAAAATGTGAGGGAGGCCTGTATCCACTCATATCATCTTCATCTTCATCATGGTCGAATAAACAAGCATGGAGTGTCACCAAACCTTCTTCGGCCAGGTGGCATAGTCGTCTGGGTCATCCCTCCTCAGTTATAGTTCAGCATGTTCTTAGCAAGAATAAACTACCTTATGAGTCTAGCGTTGAGTCAATTTGTGATGCTTGCCAGCAAGCTAAAAGTCATCAGTTACCTTATCCTATATCAACAAGTGTTTCCACTGCTCCATTGCAGCTTATTTTTTCAGATGTATGGGGACCAGCCCCCACATCAGTTGGTAGATTCTCTTATTATGTGAGTTTCATTGATGATTATAGCAAGTTCACCTGGATCTATCTACTAAAGAAAAGATCTGATGTTTTTCAAGTCTTTACCAACTTCCAAAATCTTGTTGAACGCCAACTAGACTCAAAAATTCTTGCTATGCAAACCGACTGGGGTGGTGAGTATGAGAAGCTAAATTCCTTTTTTCAAAAAATTGGAATCTCCCACCACGTCTCTTGCCCCCATGCTCATCAGCAAAACGGGTCGGCTGAACGTAAAATTGTCATGTTGTTGAGGTAGGATTAGCACTCCTAGCCAATGCTTCCATGCCCCTAAAATTCTGGGATGAAGCTTTTCTCACTGCCACATATCTTATAAATATTCGACCCAGCAAAGTCATCAAGTATGAAAGTCCAATCACACGCTTGTTTGGAACAAAACCAGATTTTAAGTCTCTACGAGTCTTTGGTTGTGCATGTTGGCCAAACCTAAGACCTTACAACACACGCAAACTTGCGTTTCGTTCAAAAAAATGTGTGTTTTTGGGCTACAGTCCTATGCACAAAGGAGTCAAGTGCTTAGATGTTCCCACAGGCCGAGTCTATATATCTCGAGACGTTGTGTTCGATGAATCAATTTTCCCTTTTGAATCCCTCCATCCCAATGCCGGCGCTCTTCTTCGTCAAGAGATTCTTCTTCTTCCACCTACACTTCGAGGTTTTGATCACGGGGGAAACAACAATTGTACAAACCAACATGATGATAATATTCCTGCTAGAACCAGTGCTTGTCTTTCGTGTGTGCAGGTACCTGAAGGAAACAGGGAAGAAAACGGACAGAATGATCAAAATCCTGAAGAAAATGAAGCTATATTTCATGTAGAAGAAGAAGATGAAGGTGGCGCGGCGTTCGAGGATGATTTGGCGGCGCCTGCCACCCCTGCGCCTCAATCTCCCTCGGATCAAGCGCGGATATTCGCCTCGGATCGTGATTCGATCGAACAGGAGAATCAGGCGCGGGCGAGCCGCTCCGCCACCGCCACGTCATCGCGCGGAGAATCTCCATCGAGCGGCCTGCGCATGCAGCCAATCATTGCAAGGCGCGGCGGATGCATGCAGCCAACAGGCCCACCTGGCGCGACTGGCACGGGATCGTCTGCGGCTACAGACGGTGCGGCTGTGGATCCGCGAGCCACATCTGCGACCACAGGATCAGATGCGGCAACTCCTGTCTCCCCTCCAGGATCTTCTGCGACAAGTGGATCCGCACGCCCGCGTGTACAGCAGCAACCAGCCACATCCAAAGTCACAACTCGACTACAAAAAGGTATTAAAAACCCAAAAATAAGGACTGATGGCACAATAAGGTATAGTATGCTGTGTATTTCAGGAGAGCCGACAAAACTAGATGATGCGCTTAGAGATCCAAAGTGGAAGAAGGCCATGGATGAGGAGTATACAGCCCTGATAAAAAACAAGACATGGCGTTTGGTACCAAATCAAAGAGGTAAAAACATCATTGATTGTAAATGGGTGTATAGAATCAAAAAGAGGGCAGATGGCTCCATTGACAGGTATGAAGCATGTCTTGTTGCTAAAGGATTTAAGCAGCATTATGGTATTGATTATGAGGATACATTTAGTCCTGTAATAAAAGCTGCAACCATAAGACTTGTGCTAGCAATTGCTGTGTCTAGGGGATGGAGTCTGAGACAGCTAGACGTAAAGAATGCGTTTTTACATGGTGTTCTGGAAGAGGAGGTCTACATGAGGCAACCACCAGGTTATGAAAACAGGCAAAAACCACATTATGTATGCAAACTTGACAAGGCTCTCTATGGCTTGAAACAAGCACCTAGAGCATGGTATTCCAGACTAAGTATGCAGTTGAAACATCTTGGCTTTGTTGCATCAAAAGCTGACACATCTCTCTTCATATACAATAAGGCAAATAGAGTCATCTTTGTGCTCATATATGTTGATGACATTATAGTTGCAAGCTCTTCTCAGAATGCTACTAATGCTCTTTTGCGTGATCTAAGCTCAGAATTTGCCTTAAAGGATCTTGGTGATTTAAGTTTCTTTCTAGGCATTGAGGTTAAGAAGGTTCAGGATGGTATAGTGTTGAAACAAGAAAAATATGCCACTGAACTCTTGGCTCGGATGGAAATGAAGGATTGCAAGCCTTCCCCCACACCATTATCCTCATCAGAACAACTGTCAGCTTATGAAGGGGAACCACTTAATGAGAAGGAAAGCACCAGGTATAGAAGTGCTGTTGGAGCCTTGCAATACTTAACCTTGACACGGCCAGATATCTCATTTTCTGTTAACAAAGTATGTCAATATCTGCATGCTCCCACTTCTGCTCATTGGACAGCTGTCAAAAGGATCATAAGGTATGTGAAGCACACTATAGATTTGGGGCTGTGTTTTAAACGTTCCCATTCTACACTGGCTAGTGCTTTCTCTGATGCAGATTGGGCAGGCTGTAGTGATGATAGAAAATCCACAGGAGGATTTGCTGTTTTCTTTGGGTCTAACCTCATTTCATGGAGTGCCAGGAAACAAGCAACAGTGTCAAGGTCGAGTACTGAAGCTGAGTACAAGTCATTGGCAAATGCTACTGCAGAGATCATTTGGGTTGAGTCTTTGCTTGAGGAATTGGGTGTTAAGCAACGTCGTGCTTCATGCCTATGGTGTGATAACTTAGGTGCTACTTATTTAAGTGCTAATCCAGTTTTTCATGCCAGAACAAAGCACATTGAAATAGACTTTCATTTTGTACGGGAAAGAGTTGCAGAGAAGAAACTGGAAATACGCTTTATTCCTTCAAAAGATCAAGTAGCTGATGGTTTCACCAAAGCCTTACCGTACAAGCCATTCGAAGCATTCAAGAACAATCTCAACCTAGGATAGGTAGTTCAAATTAAGGGAGGGTGTTAGACTTAGAGATATATTCTGTTGTAATCTAAACTACTTATCTCTTCCTCTCCCTTGTAACCTCCTATCTCTTATCCTACCGAATCCTAGCGATCGGTAGATGACTTGTAAGCCACGGCAGAGGCGTTTCCTGCCCACGATCAATAAAGCCTCGCGGCTCCTCTACGGAGGAGTAGGAACGCTTCCACCAGATACATCTTACAAGGTCGAGGTGCCGTAGCGAAGCGCAGCGGTACACGCTGGTCGGGAAGGCGCCGGTGAGGCTGTTGTTGAAGAGGTTGAGGCTGGTGAGGCCGGAGAGGCCGCCGATGGCGTCTGGGAATGGGCCGGTGACTTTGGTGTTGGCGAGGGAGAGGCTGGTGACGCGCCCGGACGGCACGTCGCAGGTCACGTAAGGCCAGGAGCAGTGGTCAACCGATCCCGAGCCGTTGCTCCAGGCCGCGAGCACGGGCGGGTCGCCCCACGTGTGCTTGATCTGCATGAGAAGCTGCCGCTCGTCGGCAGCCGCGCGGTGCACGAGCAGCTGCAGCAGCACGAGGAGGAGGGACGCCATTTTTTGGTTGGTCGAGCTTCCGTGCGTTGTGCTACTGCTAGGGTGGACGTTGGGTATTTGTGCTCTGCCTCTGCGCCGTGTTTGCTTGGAAGCTTTGAAATGAGGCGTCGGTGTCAAGCCGTGTGATTTTTGCCTTGGAATGAGGTGTCGGTGTCAAACCGTTGTAGACGAGGTCCAGCGAAAAGTCAGTGATTTTGTCTTGACTCCACCGGTCCTGGTAGCAAGCTGGTAGTCACACGAGTCGTTGTGCGGCACCGCAACCGCGTTCAAACTCAGGTGCCAAGCTACAAGCTGTGAGTCGGACCAAAGAGATTAAGGTTCATTGGTGGAAGACCAGATGAAAACCATACTGTTAGAGATACGACACGCAATCAAACACGATGAAGAACGAAAACAAGCAGGAGACACGAGATTTAACGTGAAAAATCCCTTCTACACGAAGGGAAAAAAACCACGGGCGCGTGTAGGTGTGTCTCCGGCGAATATGTATTTGGTGGATCTGCTCGGATCTGGTCGTCGTTCATATTCGTTGGTGTGTCTTAAGGTTAGATCCTTCTGATCTGCGCTACTCTTCATCAGTGGTGGTTTGTTGTTTTGGTATACTGGTCCTATAGTCTTAGCAGGACAAAGTCTAAACTGTCTACTACAACAAGTTTTGTCCGGCTCCGACAAGAGAGGGATGATGACAATTGCACGCCTTTGACTCGTTTCAGTGCTTATAGTCATCGCTAGGTGGTCTATAGATGTCGACGTAATTTTGTTGGCGTTGTCGCTGATCCGCTGCGGAGGCTGCAAGGAGAAGGTGCACATGTACATCTCCACCACTGAGAAGCACGGCGGCTGAGTCTTCTACAAGTGCCAAAATCATGGGGTTAGTGCTTCGATTTCATATGCTTTTCATGGGGATAGATCCAAAGATTGGAGTTTTTGACCTTGTCTTGTCTTTTTGGGATAGGTGAGTTGTGAATTCTGGCGTTGGGAATTGGAGTACGTGGAGTACCTCGTTGAGAATAAGTATCTGGTCAGCGATGCCGATGTGGATGCTATTGGTGCGGCTGAGGAACGCAGGGAGGAACTTCTGAAAGCACAAGAGCTTACTTACATGAATGGATCAACAAGCTGGAACAAGAAGTCCAAGAGAGAGATGCTCATGAGTGGCAATGTCATGACCAGGCAGCAAGCTGCTGCACTGCTGAAGCTTGGGACAGAACTGGTGATGCTCATGAAGTTCCTGCTTGCAGTTGTTGTGATGTTAGGCCTTGGTGCATTGGTGCTATTCATGGTGAAGAAGTGAAGATGTTGAAGATGAAGATGTTGCATTGGTGATGCCAGGTTCATTTTGGCAGTCCAAAGTGGTGGCAGTCCTAGTTAATGTGTTGGCAATCCTAGTTATTTAGGTTATGTGTCATGTAATAGTGTCAGCACTGGAAAATGCTATGTTGAACCATGTTTATTTTGGTTTAGTCTGATGTAACGGTGTCAAACTTGAAATGCTATGGTGAACCCTGTGTTATCTATGATGAATATGTTGTTCTTATATCATTCTGGGTGTGTGATCATTGTTTTGTCTTATTGAAAGGCATTGCTGGCCTAAATTGATCAAAATGGATCACTAGATAAGGTAGTGATTCAGCACAATTGGCATTGTTTTGGTTTTGTCATTCTGGGTGCCAAACTTGACAGACATGCCAAACTGACCAAATATGCATCCATCATTCTGGGTGCCAAACTTGTCATTCTGGTTTTGTCATTGCCAATTGGAAGATTTCAGCACAATTGGCATTGTTTTTGTTTTGTCTGATGTTAGGCGGTGATTCAGCAAAATGGCAAACTTGACAGACATGCCAAACTGACCAAATATGCATCCATTAGTACAGTTGAATCAAAACTTGACAAGTATAGTTGCATCAAAACTTGACTAAACTTGTCAAACTGACATGACGATTTGCATCCACAAGTACAGTTGCATCAAAACTTGACACTAGATAACCAAACTGATATGATAACCAAATAAGTCTTGCCCATCATCCAGATAGAAAACAAAGTAGCCATGTTTCTTACAGGAGATTGTTGCAGTCACTATGCATCAACATAACCAAAATGAGCAAATTGTTACCATCGATGATCATTTCAATAACACGGGTAAAATGATCATCTAGGTACCAAACACTTCATCTACTACAAACTACCTAAAAATATCAAACATAGAAGATCTGGGAGCCTTGTGTGGAAGATCACATTGGTTGCCCAAACAGCTTGACTTTCTTTTTGCAGCAGCCATAGATTGCTCCCTTGCTTTTTGTGCAGCAGCCTTCATCCTTTCCTGAGCAGCAGCAAGCCTTTTGTCAGCTTCTCTTTTGGCAGCAACAAGCTTCTTCTCCTCCTCTCTTTTTACAGCAGCTGAAATCTTCTCTTCTTCTCTTTTGGCAGCAGCAAGCTTCTTCTCCTCTTCTCTATTGGCAGCAGCAAGCTTCTTCTCCTCTTCTCTTTTTGCAGCAGAAATTCTCTTCTCTTCTTCCCTTTTAGCAGCAGCTGCTTCCCTCTATAGTCTCTTCTCTTCCTCCTTCTTCTCAGCAGCAGCTCTTTTCTCTGCTTCTAGCCTTGCCTTTTTCTCAGCAGCTATTGTTTTCATTGTATCTTGAATAATCTGTCTAGTCCAATCTTGAACTCTCTTGTTTAGCTCTGCTTCTTCTTTCTTTTTGGCAGCTGTTTGCAATGCAACCAATCTTCTTCTTTCTGCAAGTTCAGCTTGCTTCTGTGCCACTTCATGTTTCCTCCTTGCTGTCTCTTTATCTCTCCTAAACTCCTCTTCTCTTCTAGATTGTAGAATGGCCTACTTTCTCTCCTCTAGTTCTCTATCTCTCTGGTTCTTCATGGCCTTCAACTTCTGTGCCAACTCACCTGGCCTGATGGTACTAGAACTTGCTTGGCTTCCTTGGCTTCCTTGGCTAGCAGACTGGTTGAGCAACACTTGTGCAACACTGAGGAAAGCAGAACTAGGTAGTGGCCTCTGTTCCACAACTCTTGGTGTTGGCATCTGCAAAAAATACACAAGTGACAACTGTGGGATCAACATAATTTATACAGAAGTAGTCACTGCTTGTCCATGATGAAATTCAGAAATTATATTACCTGGGCAATCATGTTGTCCACCATGAGATTATCATATGTAGCTGAAGCTTCTTCATGGTTCTGCTCATCAGGAATATTTTCTGTTACATAATTTCCAAAACATGAGAGAATACAAATGCCTAAGAACACAGGAATATTTTGTGTTACCTGTGTAAAACTGGATCTGCTTCTGCTGATGTAGTTGTTTGTGCAGCATCACCTTGTTCTGGAGGTGGCACATTTCCAGCATCTTGCTCGGGAGGGGGCACACTTACAGCACTTGGTGGTGGCAGTCCAGCCTTCAAGTATTTGCACCCCTTCATGTTGTGATCTGCCTCACCATAGTAAGAACAGTGCATGATGACACCATGCCTTGTTATCTTCTTCCCTCCCCTTCTATGATCAACCTCTCAAGGTGCTTGCCTCCTTGTAGTACATGGCCTACCCACATGCTTCTGATACAATGGTGGCTCAATTGGGGGCCCATGTAAGTCCTCCCACTCTCTCCTATCTTTGCAAGGATATATAATGTTTCCATATGCCTTTTTGAACATCTCCTTTGAGTAGCAAGGGTCAAACATGGTAAGAGGATCAATTCTGTCATTCCTGCAGCAGGCAATGACATGAGAACATGGAACCCCTCCTTTATGTATCCTTCTGCAGGTGCATGTTTTCTTGTGCATGTCCACAATGTAGTCATGCCCTCTATCACCTACTAGAAAAAGACCATCTCCTGATCCCTCCACATAGCAGGTGTTAGCAAATTCTGTTGCGTTCTCAACGTTCTTCCTGATCTTTGGGCATATATCACTTGGCCATTTGTCTGACTCCATCTGTTTGTTGTAATGCCTTGTCATGAGCTGCCTATAAATCCTATCAACCATGGTAAGGATTGGCATCTCCCTAGCCTCCAAAATGTACCTGCATTGAACATGTTGATCACATTAGGTTGCAGCAAGTACTACTATATCACAGGTACATCACAAATGTTAATCAAAGAAGATGGTTTTACCTGTTGAATACTTCACAGATGCTGTTTAGCAAAATATCACATTTTGGCAAGTCACTCTGGAAAGCTTTGACCCAAGTTTCAGGCTCTAACTCATGCAGCCAGTTGTGGGCATCTTCATTAAGAATCTTCATTTCCTGCATGCTCGGCTCATATAGCTGCACTGTGTTGCTCCTAGCTATCATCCACAATTGATTCTTCAAGATATCCCCCTTGAAAGACTGCTGAAAGTTCTGCCACATGTGCCTAACACAAAATCTGTGTTCTGACTTAGGGAACACTTCTTCAACTGCATTGATGAGACCCTTTTGTTTGTCTGACATGATTGTCCAAGGTTTAGTGTTTATAATGCCTAGATCTCTTTTAAGTGTGTCAAGAAACCATGCCTAGTTAGGAGTGTCCTCAACTTCAACCACAGCTATTGCAATTGGAAAAATACAGTTATTTGGATCTACCCCAACAGCTGCAAGCAATTGACCTCTGTAACTAGTCTTAATGTGACAACCATCAAGAAAGATGATAGGTCTACAACCTTCTAGAAATCCTCTTTTGCATGCATCTAGGCACATGTACAACTTACTGAACCTTCCATTATCAAGGGACACATAGAAAGATGAGCCAGGGTTGCTTCTCCTAACCTCATGTTCATAATTCCAAAGAAGCTTATACTACCCTTCTTCATCACCATAAATTATTTTCATAGCCATTCTCCTTGCCCTCTGGAGCTTCATACTACCAGGTGTCATGTGCCATTCCTTCTGAACTACCCTAGAGAATTTCATCAAGTTCATATCTTGATCAGCCCTAAAGCTCTCTAAGTACTTCAGTGCTAAGAATTTAGATGTAAAAGCCCTAATCTTCCACTTCTTGCTGCATGTGTGCTCATGCACATATCTCTTCACCATGAATGCCTTGGTCCTGTTGTCATATGATGCCCACAAATACCATGTGCAATCATCATCACACTTTGCTTTAAGTCTTTTCCTATCATTCACAGGCAGCTTGATATCAACTCTATTCTCGCAGGAGTACTCTTTAATTGCTGTCCTCAGTAGTTCTACACTCTCAAAGACTTGGCCTACATGGAATTTTGGCCTGTGTAGATCCTCTGGTCTGAAAGTGTTGAACTTCAAGTGCAACTCTTCATCATCTGAATCAGGTGCCCACAAATCTTCACCTTCAGACAAGTCTTCATCTGAATTATACTTCTGTTTTCCTTTCACTTGAGCTTTACGTTGGACCTGATTTCCTTTCTGCTTTCCTCTCTCATTTGATTTGTTCTCCCGTTTCTATTCTCTACGTTATCTGCATACAAGTCATCATCATCATTGCCAATCTCATTGTCACTGTCCACAATTAATCCAGGGTCATAATCCTCATCATCTGTGTCACTAGCTGCATCACCTTCTTGCATAATATAGTTCATTTTGCTCTGCCTAGTACTCCTCATCATTGACGTGTGATGACCCACAAGTGTAGGGGATCGCTACAGCTTTCGAGGGTAAATTATTCAACCCAAATTTATTGATTCGACACAAGGGGAGCCAAAGAATATTCTTGAGTATTAGTAGTTGAGTTGTCAATTCAACCACACCTGGATAACTTAGTATCTGCAGCAAGGTATTTAGTAGCAAAGTAGTATGATAGTAATGGTAACAGTGGTAAAGGTAAAGATAGCAAAATTAATATTTTTGGGGTTTTGTAGTGATCGTAACAGTAGCAACGGAAAAGTAAATAAGCGAAGCACACTATATGAAAAGCTCGTAGGCAATGGATCAGTGATGGATAATTATGTCGGATGCGATTCCTCATGTAATAGCTATAACATAGGGTGACACAGAGCTAGCTCCAATTCATCAATGTAATGTAGGCATGTATTCCGAATATAGTCATACGTGCTTATGGAAAAGAACTTGCATATCTTTTGTCCTACCCTCCCGTGGCAGCGGGGTCCTAGTGGAAACTAAGGGATATTAAGGCCTCCTTTTAATAGAGAACCGGACCAAAGCATTAACACGTAGTGAATACATGAACTCCTCAAACTACGGTCATCACCGATAAGTATCACGATTATTGTCACTTCGGGGTTGTCAGATCATAAAACATAATAGGTGACTATAGACTTGCAAGATAGGATCAGGAACACACATATATTCATGAAAACATAATAGGTTCAGATCTGAAATCATGGCACTCGGGCCCTAGTGACAAGCATTAAGCATAGCAAAGTCATAGCAACATCAATCTCAGAACATAGTGGATACTAGGGATCAAACCCTAACAAAACTAACTTGATTACATGGTAAATCTCATCCAACCCATCACCGTCCAGCAAGCCTACAATGGAATTACTCACGCACGGCGGTGAGCATCATGAAATTGGTGATGGAGGATGGTTGATGATGATGACAGCGACGAATCCCCCTCTCCGGAGCCGCGAACGGACTCTAGATCAGCCCTCTCGAGAGAGATTAGGGCTTGGTGGCGGCTCCGTATCGTAAAACGCGATGACACTTTCTCTCTGATTTTTTTCTCCGCGAGACGAAATATATGGAGTTGGAGTTGAGGTCGGCGGAGCCTCAGGGGGCCCACGAGACAGGGGGGCGCGCCCAGGGGGGAGGGTGTGGCACCCCGGCTCAGAGAAACCGGAACGCCCCGTATTCCAGCCCACAGATCAAGGAGAAGTCTTCTGGAGTACGGCACTGCTTAGCATAGAACAAACCAGCTTTCTATTATTACACGAATATGGATACAAGGTCTCCGATATTACAATGAATAACATCGGTACGGAGATACTACGCCATCCTCAGTTGCTCTATGAAAGCAGCAGAACAACTCGAAGCAACGGAATAACTCTAGCAGCGGAACAACGACGGCGGTGGTGAACTCCACTTCGTAGGTACTATGGCTGGAACGCTTATCCTAGCTCGCACGAACGGAAACCATGACAAGCAAGCAATCAAATCCGGCATGACCTGCAAACTGGCATGATACGCCAAGTCGGTACATTGAATGTACTTGCAAGCTCACAATAAACCAGAAGCATTCAAGACAGACAACAGCATGGCAATTACGGGTTAAACAAGAATTATCATGAGATCATCAGAATAACATGGCATGACCAACATAAACATGATACAGCTAACACAACATGAACATATTAATCCAACAATACTAGCATGCAACATGATGACACTACATGCACCACTTATACCGCTCGGGTTACTTCGTAACCAACATGTGCATTACTTACCAACCTCGGACATCACACGATCATCTCAGGATCAAATCAAGCTTGGTATAAACAATACCGTAGCGTTCAGTAAATGACCACAAGGAGCTTGACATTTACCCACGATTCTCGTACAACATCACGAATATACAACAACTCGGTATCCTCGATACCACCGTGATCCTTACGGTGATCACAACCCGACCAACACTTGGCCCCAAACCGTGATCCTTACGGCGATCACAACCCGACCAATACATGGCCCCAAACCGTGATCCTTACAGCGATCGCAACCAACTTATCTCCTTATTCTTATTACTGTTGACTCATGGTGTGACTTACTTTTGACCTGGGCCCTTATCCGCGGGCACGGCTATCGATAGATTAATATACACTCTACAGAGGTTAGTACACTGTACCCACACTACAGAACCCATGGCCTCGCACTCCCATTCGGGTGGACCAACGGCATTTCGACAAAACCGATCTACTGCCATGACACTCTCCCGGCCACTCCGACTCACTCCTCACGGAGCTAAGTCATGGGTGGCCCCGTGCCTACCTCCAGACACAACAACCATCGTCGTGACTCGTCCCACACGGGGACACGGATCAAAAAACTTAACAACTCAACAACGAGCACACAAGGTTATGCCTACTTACCGGGCCAGGGTACAGCACGCCCATAACCTTCCCTCGTTGGAGGTACTGTCGAGAGGCATGACAATAGACCCAGTTAGGACCGTCCCATACTGGTAAGCGTGGTTGCACTGGTCAACATCGATTCAGCAACACCATGACTCAGCCAACAGTTGTTCAAGTTCAATTTAATCCGGTTAAACTTGAATGCAAATATGCTGAGCCATGATAAAATAACATGATGCCAATTATAATACATGAACATGATATCAACATCATCATGAGGGTATCACATAACTATCCACCATATCAACAATAAATCATATCCACTGAGCATGGCATAGTGACTAGCATGACCATCTCCAACATCAACATGTACTACTAGCAAGCATAAACATAGGAAAATAAATACTAGCAGGTACAACATGATAACAGAGTACAATACAACATAGCACAAAAGTGAACATGCAATTTTAACCATCACCGGAACAACGATAACCATATTTTCAACAAGCAAACATTTATTAAATATTCAAGTTGAATACCATGGCTACTGCATGACTATCATGCAAGTGGGTATTGTGGCTTGCCTGGGGATGAAGAAATCACCGGGAGGAAGTGCGAGAAACTCGCGGAATGAATCACCGGAAAATGTTCTCTCTCGGAGGGGGCTGAATAAGGGCAAGGGCATAAAGGTCATTTTCAAAGTGTCAAACCATAGTGAAAATGAAACCAACAGAACGGGCTCGACAAAACAAAGAAGTAGGCTTTGGAATCACCTCATTTGGAGGTACGGTTAAAAAGTTATGGATTGTTTTCTGCAAGGGACCTATTTGCAAGAAAAATTCTTTCAAACAGGGGTCTGGACAGAGAACTAAAAGCGTATTTTGGAAACTACGCTTTCACCTTATCCGTTTGAAAAGTGGCGAGGCTGGTCAGCGCTGTCGTGCGGGTCCCACGCAGGTGGCGCCCGCCACTTATCCACTTGGCAGGGGTGGGCCCGAGGCTTGTGTGGCTGACGCGCGGGGCCCGCGGGACCCATGTTGCTGGTCAACGCCCTCCTCCCGCTGCTCCTTCTTCTTCCCCGATGGGAGAAGGGGAGGGGCGAGGCAGTGGTGCGGCCGACGCCGACCCGGCTGGCTCCGGCCATCTCCCGCCCGGCCGAGGCCACCAATAGATGCGGCAGCGCCTGGCGCACCCATCCATAGGGGCAGAGGCCACTGGGGAGAAGAGGAATTGTGACGAGGGGAGGCGACCCGAGGAGACAGAGGCGGCTAGGCGGAGGTGGCTTCCGGCGACCCGAGCGGTCTACGGCGAGGCCAAGTGGGCGGGGCAACTCTACGGGAGGTGGGGAAGGTCGTGGTGGTGGAAGAATGGAGGGAGGGGCATCGGCTGCCACGAATTTAGGCTGGAGGGGGCGGCGGCCATGGCGGCAATGGTTGTTGGGGAGGGCGTCTCGAGCTCGGGGAAGCTACTGGGCGTGGCTAGAGGAGGGTGGAGAGACCAGAGGTGAGCTCGGAGAGGCTCGGGGAGGGCTTAAATAGCCGTGGGGCGAGGTGGACGAGCTGGCACCGCCGCTGACGCATGTGCTCACGCATGGGCTTGGAGGAAGGCGACGGCGAGGCACATGGAGGAGCTCACGGGGTAGAAGAGGTCGAGGGACGCAGGGGAAGAAGCCGAGCGCCATAAAAACTCGGTCGGCCACAGTCGGTGAGCGTCGGCGAGGAAGCTACCGGAGGGGGAGAGGGGTCCAGGGGAACGGCGACGACGCAGGCTACCTACTGGACATCATCACGAGTGCGAAGCCGACGAGAGGGGGAGGGGATCCAGCACAAACAGCCACTGGACGCGCTCATGGCATGCCAAAACTGTGGTCACCACCAGTGCTGGCATGTGTGCGAGGCAAATAGCTGGCAATTGATGTCTAGAGGTAAGTCCTTCGAAGGGTGGTTTCTACTGCGGTCGTAACTCGGTTAAAACTGCTATGGTTAAATGGTTATCACCCTCTAAAGTTTACTGCAGTAAACTTCATCAGCTCAGTGTGGTCAACAGAGATACGCTATGGGCCAAATAAGTTGTCTGGGGTGTTCAGCTATCGAGGGACTATGATCCTGGAGGTTTTGAGGGTAAATGGATCAATATTTACTGCAGTTGCTTCACAACCGCAAAATCTGGTCAGAAATGAAGATCATGATGATGCACTCACATGGTTGATTGGATTGAGCTGAGTTTGAGCAAGGCAGGGTTATTTGATCATATGAAGATGATGAGAAAGGATTCATACCATTTGGATAAACCGAAATGGTACTTCCTTCACAAGCATCTCCTCTGGACAAAAACTTGCAAAAATTCTAGAGGGATAATGACTTAATGGAATATGCCCAAAATGGGTGGAGAGATGTTTTATGGGTATAAGAATGATCTGGTAATTTACCAGGATTTTTGAAGCAATATAAAATATACTTGCTTCACAACCTGAAAATAATGCCAGAATCAAAGATTGGCCCCTGTGCTCACAAAGATAATTGTATGGGGCTGCAAATGGGTGGAAGGTGTTAATGTGAGCACATTAAGGAGTGTGCAAAAGATCAACTCATTTGGGTATTCCTAGCTAGTACTTCCTTCACAAGGCTTTCTGTTTGACAGAAACTTTGAAAAATCACTGAGGAAGATTGGCAGGCAAATAAAGTTGAACTTGTGCATGAGGAAATTATTTGGACATATAATAATGCCCAAGGAGTTGGGGTGCAATCAATAAAAGATAGGTGGCACTTCCTTCACACAGTGCCACTCAGGGCAAAATAGAAAAAAGAATATTGGGGAATTATTTTTGAACATGGCAATGAATGTTTTTGCCATATTTGATCAAGATATGACCCAAACAATTTATGAGAATTATTTGGGAATTTTTGGAGTGATGGAAATATAGGTTGCTTCACAACCTGGGGCAATTTGAGTTATTCCTTTAATAGAAAAGGAATATTCCCATTAAAAAGAATATTGGGATTTGGGGTAGGATGGAAATTACAGGGTCTAGGGAAAGATTTGGGAATGACAAGCCACTCTGGAAACAAAGAAGAGGGCATCTTCTTTAGTTTCCAGACCACAAAGCCACGAAAAAGAAAAACTCAGGCAAAAACCTCGGAAAAACAAAAGAAAAAGAAAGGGCCAAAAATCAGGCTGTCACAGAGGGCGCGCCCCCACCCTCGTGGACAGGCTGTGGGCCCCCTGGTCTTGATTCTTTCTCCAGTATTTTTTATATTTTCCAAAAAGTGCCTCCGAGGATTTTCAGGACATTCCGAGAACTTTTGTTTTCTACACATGAAACAACACCATAGTAATTCTGCTGAAAACAACGTCAGTCCGGGTTAGTTTCATTCAAATCATGCAAGTTAGAGTCCAAAACAAGGGCAAAAGTGTTTGGAAAAGTAGATACGTTGGAGACGTATCAACTCCCCCAAGCTTAAACCTTTGCTTGTCCTCAAGCAATTCAGTTGATAAACTGAAAGTGATAAAGAAAAACTTTTACAAACTCTATTTGCTCTTGTCGTTCTAAATATGCAAAGCCATCATGCAAGTTTCAACAATATTATAAACTAACCATACTCACAATAACACTTAGGTCTCACAATTACTCATATCAATGGCATAATCAGCTAGCGAGCGATAATAATAAAACTCGGATGACAACACTATCTCAAAACAATCATAACATGATATAACACAATGGTATCTCGCTAGCCCTTTCTGAGACCGCAAAACATAAATGCAGAGCACCTTTAAAGATCAAGGACTGACTAAACATTGTAACTCATGGTAAAAGAGATCCATTCAAGTCTTACCCAATATAAACCAATAGTAATGAATGCAAATGACAGTGTGCTCTCCAGCGAGTGCTTTTTAATAAGAAGGTGATGACTCAACATAAAAGTAAATAGATAGGCCCTTCGCAGAGGGAAGCAGGGATTTGTAGAGGAGCCAGAGCTCGATTTTAAAATAGAGATTGAATAACATTTTGAGCGGCATACTTTCGCTGTCAACGCAACAACTATGAGATGGCTGTATCTTCCATACTACATGCATTATAGGCAGTTCCCACGCGGAATAGTAAAAGTTTATACTCCCCCAACCACCAACAAGCATCAATCCATGGCTTCCTCGAAACAACGAGTGCCTCCAACTAACAACAATCCCGGGGGAGTTTTGTTTAATTATTTTGTTTTGCTTTGATCTTTTTGGATCATGGGACTGGGCATCCCGGTTACCGGCCCTTTCTCGTGAATGAGGAGTGGAGTCTACTCCTCTTGAGAATAACCCACCTAGCATGGAAGATATAGGCAGCCCTAGTGGAAACATGAGCGGCTCGAGCATACAAAACAAAATTTCATTTGAAGGTTTAGAGTTTGGCACATACAAATTTACTTGGAACGGCAGGTAAATACCGCATATAGGAAGGTATGGTGGACTCATATGGAACAACTTTGGGGTTTTAAGGAGTTTGGATGCACAAGCAATATTCCCGCTTAGTACAGGTGAAGGCTAGCAAAAGACTGGGACGCGACCAACTGAGAGAGCGACAACAGTCATAAACATGCATTAGAATTAATTCATACTGAGTACAAACATGAGTAGGATATAATCCACCATGAACATAAATATCATGAAGGCTATGTTGACTTTATTTCAACTACATGCGTGAACATGTGCCAAGTCGAGTCACTCAATTCATTCAAAGGAGGATACCATCCCATTATACCACATCATAATCATTCCAATAGCATGTTGGCACGCAAGGTAAACCATTATAACTCAAAGCTAATCAAGCATGGCACAAGCAACTATCATCTCTAAATGTTATTGCAAATATCTTTACTTCATAATAAGCTGAATCAGGAACGATGAACTCATCATATTTACAAAAACAAGAGAGGTCGAGTTCATACCAGCTTCTCTCATGTCAATCAGTCCATCATATATCATCATTATTGCCTTTCACCCGCACGACCGAACGATGTGTATAACAATAAGAGTGTACGTGCATTGGACTAAGCTGGAATCTGCAAGCATTCAACTCAAGAGAGAAGACAAAGTAATATGGGCTCTAAGTTAAATAAACAATCATGCATAAGAGAGCCACTAAACATTTTCAATATGGTCTTCTCGACCCCCAAAGAAAAGAAAAGATAATAAAACTATTTACACGGGAAAGCTCCCAACAAGTAAAAGAAGAACGAGAAATGTTTTTGGGTTTTCATTTTAATTTCTACTACAAGCATGGAAATTAAACTAACTATTTTTTTTAGTTTTTCTTAAGGTTTATCAAACACACAAGAAGAAAACTAGAAAAATAAAATTAAACTAGCATGGATAATACAATGAAAGAGTATGAGCACCGACGACTAGTGTGTGAACATGAGTGTAAAGTCGGTGAGAAATACGTACTCCCCCAAGCCTAGGCTTTTGACCTAAGTTGGTCTAATGCCAAGGACCGCTGCTACTCTCCCCGGTGTACTGTGAACTGTAATCAGGATACCACTGGCTGGCCATCTTCAGAACCCACTGGAAAGATGATGCACGATAAGGGTCCAGTGTAGGTTCCGGCTCAGATTCAGGTTCGGGAGTGGATGCTTGGCCTCGATGAACGTATACCGCCTCCGGTGTAACAAGAAAATTATCTGCAGTCAAATCAAACAACAAAGGTGCAGGCAGAGTAATAGTCTCACTGTGTTTCTTATTAAATCTCAAGTTATACAGGAGCATCTTATCTTCATTCTGAACGATAAAGTTGTGTGCTACCATGCTCCTGTAATCTAAAATGTAAGAAGGCAAGATTGTCTCCCCTTTTTTATAATGCCTAATAGGTATCCTAAAATGTCTAGCAAGACGTGAAGCATAGATACCTCCAAATATGGGGCCTTTTGTACGATTCAGGCTTAGCCATTTAGCAATGACGACACCCATACTAAAACTATTGTCTCCCAACAAGGCATGCTGAAGAATGATAATATCAGGAACATTAAAGTTTCCACTATTTCCACGACCAATCAAGCATCTACTAGCAAATATAGCAAAGTAACGTAAAACAGGAAAGTGTATGCTAGAGATTTTTGCCTCAGAACCTTTCTTTGGCTCCTCTACAGCTATAGTGTTAACAAAGCCATCCACATCTTCCCGATGGGGTTCCTCTAACTCTCCCTCAAAAGGTATCCTACATACCGCACAAAAGTCGTGTAAAGTCATTTCTCTGAATTCATCATATAAATGAAATGATACTGAAGGTGGTGACTTCTTAGGATAATAATAAAAGTTTTGCACAAAAGTATTGGTAAGTAAGAGATACTGATCGATCCGGTCGAGGAGGAAATCATTGAGGCCCGCACTCTCGATCAAAGAATAAAAATCTTCATGAATTCCAGCTTCTTTCAAGAAATTATCACATGGCCACTCACACGACCGTACTTCCGCTAAGCGAGGAAGATTATACTTGGCTTTTTCCTTCTCTTTAGCTTGTTTTTCCTGAGAGCCTTGGCTAGAAGAGCCCCTCAAAAGTCTCCTTAACATTTTCTGAAAATTTCTGAAATTTTAGTAACTTCAAAATAAAAGTGAATAAAACTTAACAAGAATGGTAGCAACTACTCCTACAAGTGCCTAGAGCCTATATCATGCACTAGAACTACTTGAAACCTCATAAATTTCAAATGCAAGCTCAAGAACAGGGTCACCAAGATAGCAAGGATTTGCAACGAATAAAGCACTAGAACAAAAACTAGTTGGACCAATAGAGGAGTCACATACCAAGGAACAATCTCCCAAAGCAGTTTTGTGAATGGAGCTTTGAGCAAGCAGATCGAAAATCGCCGCAAAATGAGCTAGAACTCGTGCTTGAGCTGGATGGGGATTTTTTTGGGTAGAAGGTGAAGTGTGTGGATGCTGGCATAAGTGGAGGGGGGCTACCAGGGGCCCACGAGACACGGGGCGTGCCCAGGTGGGGTGGGCGCGCCCTCCACTCTCTGTCCTGGTGCTTGCCCCTCCTACAGTGATTTCAGTGCCTAAAATCCTCAAATATTCCATAAAAATAATACTAAATTTGCAGGGCATTTGTAGCACTTTTATTTTCGGGATATTTTTTATTGCTCGGATAATTCAGAAAACGGACGGATAATACTATTTTCGCTTTATTTAGTGTAAATGACAGAAAGTAAAAAGGAAAGTACAGAAGGTGACATTGATGGAATTTTCTGAATAGTATTTATGCTGTGAACTTGAGGTTGTTTCCTCGGAAAATGTACCGTATGCTCATTTCCATTAACATGAGAGGTGTCATTGCCTTTGTTGCAATCAATAACAGCACCTGCAGTATTTAAAAAGGGTCTACCAAGAACAATAGACATACTATCGTCCTCGAGAATATCAAGAATAACGAAGTCTGTTAAGATAGTAACATTCGCAATAACAACAGGCACGTCCTCACAAATGACGACAGGTATAGCAGTTGATTTATCAGCCATTTGCAAGGATATCTCAGTGGGTGTCAACTTACTCAATTCAAGTCTACGGTATAGGGAAAGAGGCATAACACTAACACCGGCTCCTAAATCACATAAAGCAGTTTTAAGATAATTTCTTTTAATAGAGCAAGGTATAGTGGGTACTCCAGGATCACCAAGTTTCTTAGGTATGCCACCCTTAAAGGTATAGTTGGCAAGCATGGTCGAAATCTCAGCTTCAGGTATTTTCCTCTTATTAGTGATGATATCTTTCATATATTTAGCATAAGGATTTAATTTAAGCATATCAGTTAAGCGCATGCGTAAGAAAATAGGTCTAATCATTTCAGCAAAATGCTCAAAGTCCTCATCATCCTTTGTCTTGGATGGTTTAGGAGTAAAGGGCATGGGTTTCTGAACCCATGGTTCTCTTTCTTTACCATGATTCCTAGCAACAAAATCTCTCTTATCATAACGTTGGTTTCTTGATTGTGGGTTATCAAGACCAACCGCAGGTTCAATTTCTATATCATTGTTATTACTAGGTTGAGCATCTACATGAACATCATTATTAGCATTATTATCAGGTTCATGTTCATCTCCGGATTGTGTTTCAGCATCAGAGATAGAAGTATTATTAGGATTCTTAGGTGTTTCTACATTAGGTTCACTAGAAGTTTGAAAAGTCCTATCATTTTTCTTTTTCTTCTTCTTAGAAGAACTAGGAGCATCTAGATTATTATTATGAGAATCTTGTTCAATTCTCTTAGGGTGGCCTTCAGGATACAAAGGTTCCTGAGTCATTCTACCAGTTCTAGTAGCCACTCTAACAGCAAAGTCATTCTTATTATTTAATTCATCAAGCAAATCATTTTGAGCTTTAAGCACTTTCTCAGCTTGAGTAGCAACCATAGACGCGTATTTGCTGATGAGTTTAAGTTCACCTTTAACTCTAGCCATATTGTCACTCACGCGTCCTATCTCGAAAGCATTATTATTTAACTCTCTACCAACATAAGCATTAAAACTTTCTTGCCTGGCCATAAACTCATCAAATTCATCTAAGCATGGGCTATGGAATTTAGTAGAGGGGATTTCAAATTTATCATATCTATAGAGAGAATTTACCTTTACTACATGTGTCGGGTTATCAAGACAATGTGGTTCTTCAACAGGCGGTATATCAAGACCATGTATTTCTTCAATAGGTGGTAAATTCTTAACATCTTCAACTTTAATACCTTTCTCTTTCATTGATTTTTTTGCCTCTTGCATATCTTCAGGACTGAGAAATAGAACACCTTTCTTCTTTGGAGTGGATTTAGGAATAGGCTCAAGAGTTGGCTCAATTGGTTCAGGAATTGCCTCAGGAATTGGCTCTGGGAGAGTCCAATTATTTTCATTAGTCAACATATTATTCAATAATAACTCAGCTTCATCGACTATTCTTTCCCTGAAAACACAACCAGCATAACTATCCAAGTAGTCCTTGGAAGCATCGGTTAGTCCATTATAAAAGATATAAATATTTCATTTTTCTTAAGTGCATGATCAGGCAAAGCATTAAGTAATCGGAGAAGCCTCCCCCAAACTTGTGGGAGACTCTCTTCTTTGATTTGCACAAAATTATATATTTCCCGCAAGGCAGCTTGTTTCTTATGAGCAGGGAAATATTTGGCAGAGAAGTAATAGATCATATCCTGGGGACTACGCACACAACCAGGATCAAGAGAATTATACCAAGTCTTAGCATCACCCTTTAATGAGAATGGAAATATCTTAAGGATATAAAAGTAGCGAGATTTATCATCGTGAGTAAACAGGGTAGCTATATCATTCAACTTGGTAAGATGTGCCACAACAGTTTCAGATTCAAGGCCATAAAAAGGATCAGATTCTACCAAAGTAATACTCTCAGGATCAATAGAGAATTCATAATCCTTATCAGTAACAAAGATAGGTGAAGTGGCAAAAGTGGGGTCATGTTTCATTCTAGCATTTAAAGTCTTTTGTTTTAGCTTAGCTAACAATTTCTTAAGATCTGATCTATCATTGCAAGCAAGAAAATCTCCAGCAGTTTCTTCATCCATAACATAACTCAGGGAGTCCAGGATTAGGGGGTGTCCGGATAGCCGGACTATGACCTTTGGCCGGACTCCTAGACTATGAAGATACAAGATTGAAGACTTCGTCCCGTGTCCGGATGGGACTTTCCTTGGTGTGGAAGGCAAGCTTGGCGATACGGATATGTAGATCTCCTCCTATTGTAACCGACTCTGTGTAACCCTAGCCCTCTCCGATGTCTATATAAACTGGAGGGTTTTAGTCCGTAGGATGAACAACAATCATACCATAGGCTAGCTTCTAGGGTTTAGCCTCTCTGATCTCGTGGTTGATCTACTCTTGTACTACCCATATCATCAATATTAATCAAGTAGGAGTAGGGTTTTACCTCCATCGAGAGGGCCCGAACCTGGGTAAAAACATCATGTCCCTTGTCTCCTGTTACCATCCACCTAGACGCACAGTTCGGGACCCCCTACCCGAGATCCGCCGGTTTTGACACCGACATTGGTGCTTTCATTAAGAGTTGCACTATGCTGTCACCATCAGGAAGGATGCCGCACCCCGTCTTTAAGGACGGCGCTGTCGCTAAAGGAGCTCTGGCTATCGGCCAAACTCTCTGGCTAGGCGGATTCCTTATGACCGCCTATTCGGCCGCCGCGCCGACGATGACTTCTCGGGTCATCGAAAGCAATCTTCACGTCATCTCGGAACTCGCCGAGCAGTTAGATCCGATGGAGCTCTCTTCCTTGAACGAGCTCTTGGATCGCATCGCCGCCCTGGGAGTCACTACAGACTACGATCGGATAGGGCTTAAACCCGATCCGAGAGAGATTAACTCTCCCCAGGTCACCCACCACGTCGCAGTGGTGGAAGAACAGTGCGGCAAATCTTCACCCATCTTAAGGACAAGTTATGTCCGGATTCCCGATCCCTCCAAGCCGGATAATCGTGGAGGGGAGGACGTCACCCAAGCCCTGAACCTATAGTCAGGCAGCAGGCTAGATTCATTGGACAACATCCAAGAACCCAAGCTTCCGAGTTCGGAAACTCCTTGGCCCCCGGGTCTCAGATTGGGCGAGGTTTCATATTTAACTCCACCCGCCCACCCAAACATAAGGGATCTATCCCAAATCCGGCAAGAGTCCACAGAAATAGTACACCATTACTGGGCCAAATTCCTCCTGGTTATGAACAGGATAGAGGACTGCCGCGAGGAGGATGCAATTTCATTCTTCTGCAATAATTGCACGGACATCGGAATCCTCAATGCCATAAGTCGCCGTGAAATTACACGCTTCGCTGACTTGGCATCCATAGTACGAAAGTACTATGCGACGGAAAGCGTTCGGAAAACCGAAATAAAATTCTAGGACAATTCGGCCTGAATACAACCCCAGTCCGAAATAAAAGGGCGCATTATCGCCGGGCACCTGGGCCAAGCAACAAAAAGCAAAAACCCTCTGTAGGGTACGGAACCATTCTGGAAGGATGGCTCAATGGACCCTGTAAAATTCATAGTACAGAGGGCGCCACACCAACTCATAGCCTTAGAGCATGTTGGATACTCCGGCAGGTGGCCAGAAGTGGCGAGGAGCTTCTAACTCCAGCATCCGCAGAGCACCAGCCCAAGGAGACCAGTACGGTATCAACAGTCTACGAGACTTTCGCATCAAATAATATGTGGAAACGAACACTCCGTAGCCTTACCGAAGTCTACCAAGTAGCAACAATAAACCCATGGAGTGACACGGCTATTACCTTTAACGCCAGTGACAAACCTAAATTCCGAACAGCCCGAGCACCAGCCGCATTGGTCCTCAGTCCAATAGTGGACGGCTTTCGCCTTACCAAGGTACTCATGGACGGTGGCAGCGGATTGAACCTCATTTATGAGGAAACCCTTTGAAAAATGGAAATAGTCTGGAGCCGCATTGAGCGAAGCAACACAACCTTTAGAGGAATAATCCCCAGTCGGGAAGGGTGCTGCTCAGGAAAAATTACACTGGATATGGTGTTCGGCACACCGGATAATTACAGGTCCGAGGAGGTCACGTTTCAAGTGGCCCCGTTCAGCAGCGGATACCACGCTCTTTTAGGGCGACAGGCATTCACAATTTTTCAAGTTATACCCCATTACGGGTACATGAAGCTCAAAATGCCCGGACCCAACGGAATCATCACTCTTGCTAGTGAGCCGGACATAGCACTGCGCGTCGAAAATAAGACAGCCGCATTAGCCCCCGAGGCACTATCCGAAGCCCTAGTGGCCGAAGAACTGACGGCGCTCTGCTCCACGGTAAACAGGGACGACGTGATACTCGATAAGAGATCCAAGTCCACCTCTTTTAAACCGCTGGACGAAATAGTCAAATTCCATGTCCATCCAACGGACCCTACAAAAACGGCCTCCATCGGGGTGCAATTAAACCCTGACGTAGACGCCGCACTACGAGAATTCCTACATGAAAATTGGGACATTTTTGCCTGGCGCCCTTCAGATATGTCGGGAATCCCACGCAGGCTGGCCGAGCACAGCCTAAAAATCCTAAAAGGATTCAAGCCTGTCAAGCAGGCTCTTCGGCGTTTCTCCGAACCTAAGAGACAAGCCATGGGAGAGGAGCTAGCCAAACTGCTGGAGGCCGGATTCATCGGAGATATAAAACATCCGGACTAGCTAGCAAACCTGGTGATGGTACCAAAGAAGGACAAATCCTGGCGCCTATGCGTCGATTTCAAGGACCTCAACAAGGCTTGCCCAAAGGATCCTTTCCCCCTCCCCCGCATCGATCAAATCATCGACGCTACCGCAGGACACGATGCATTGTGTTTCCTCGACGCATACTCCGGCTACCATCAAATCAATATGGTGGAGCCATACCAAGCCGCAACGGCATTCATCACCCCATACGGCCCATTCTGCTTCAACACAATGCCCTTCGGGCTCAAAAACACCGGCGCAACATATCAGCGCATGATTCAGACATGTCTGGCAAACCAGATCGGCAAAACAGTGGAAGCCTATGTAGATGATGTGGTCATCAAAACCAAGCATGTCGAAACTCTAGTAGACGACTTGAGGCTCACATTCAATAACCTTCGAGCATATGACATCAAGCTTAACCCAGAAAAATGTGTTTTCGGCGTACCAGCCGGAAAGCTCTTGGGCTTCATTGTATCCGGTAGAGGAATTGAAGCAAATCCAGCTAAGATCCGAGCTCTGTCACAATTGGAAATTCCAAAGGACCTCAAACAAATACAAAAATTGACTGGATGCGTGGCTGCTTTAAGTCGCTTCATCTCCCGCCTGGGAGAAAAAGCATTACCTCTCTATCGCCTCCTCCGGCGCACCGAACACTTCGAGTGGTCGGATGCTTCCACGGCCGGACTCGAAGAAATAAAAGTCATATTGGCAACAAACCCGGTCCTAGCCGCACCTAACATCGGCGAACCAATGCTATTATACATTGCGGCAACTCATCAAGTTGTAAGCGCAGTGCTCGTCGTCGAATGAGAAACGGATGGACACAAACTCCCCCTTCAAAAACCAGTTTACTACGTGTCCACTGTCCTCACTCCATGCAAGTCACGGTACCCGCATTACCAAAAGATAGCGTACGCGGTGTTCATGGCATCCTGGAAGCTACGACACTACTTTCAAGAGTGTTCTATAACAGTAGCCTCCGAAGTACCTCTTAACGATATCATAAACAACCGTGACGCGACGGGCCGGATTGTCAAATGGGCCATTGAGCTCCTCCCGTTCGAAATAACCTATAAGCCACGGCGGGCCATCAAGTCGCAAGTTTTGGCCGACTTTGTCGCCGAATGGACTGAAGCCGAACTCCCTAAATAGTATGGCACGTATTCCAACTGGATCATGCACTTCGACGGCTCCAAAACGTTAGCAGGTCTAGGGGCTGGCGTCGTTCTGATGTCCCCAACAGGAGATACAGTTCAATACGTACTCCAGATAATGTATACAGACTCCAACAACGCAGCCGAATATGAGGCCCTTTTACATGGTCTCCGGATGGCAGTCTCCATGGGCATCCAACGTCTAGAGGTGCGCGGGGATTCGAACCTTGCGATATCCCAGATAAATGGAGACTTTGATGCCAAGGATCCGAAAATGGCAGCTTATCGCAACGCCGTCCTAAAAATGCCAGCTCGGTTCGAGGGGCTCGAATTTCACCATATAGCCCAGGAAAACAATCAGGCAGCAGATGTCTTGGCACGCATCGGTGCAAAGCGCGATGCAGTCCCCCCAACATTTTCTTGGAGAGGCTATTCAAGCCATCCGTACAATGGGAAGGGGAATCCAGGAATAACAACCCGGACCAAGCCGCATTGCCCGACACCGAACATTCTGACACAACGGGAGGCCCCGCCAACGAAGTAACACCCTCAGCCCACGTAATAATGGTAGTCATTGCCCTGTGGACAGAACCATTCCTAGCCTACCTAACTAGGCAGGAACTTCCCGAGGACCAAAACGAGGCACGCTGCATAGTGCGGCGATCTAAAGCCTATAAAGTCCATGAAGGAGAGCTTTATAAGAGAAGCACCACCGGAGTCCTTCAAAGGTGTATCTCCGAAGAGGAAGGGCGGAACCTTCTGGTTGAAATTCATGCCGGACTCGGCGGGCACCACGCCGCAGCCCGGGCCCTTGTAAGCAAGGCCTTCCGTACAGTATTTTATTGGCCGACGGCCCGGGCAGATGCTCAGGACTTAGTCCAACGATGCGTCGATTGCCAACTATTCGCTAACCAAAGCCATATGCCACCCACCGCCCTCTAAACTATACCCATCACCTGGCCCTTCGCGGTCTGGGGGCTTGACATGGTTGGACCCCTTAAAGGAGGAACCCACAAGCAAAAATACCTACTGGTCATGGTGGACAAATTCACCAAATGGATAGAGGCCAAGCCTGTTAAGACGGCCGAATCCGTACCGGTGATAGACTTCATATCAGGGGTCGTACACCGCTACGGCGTCCCCCACAGCATCATCACTGATAATGGCACGAACTTTACGGCCGACGAGGTTAAACTCTGGTGAAAAAACATGGGCATCAAGCTCGACTACGCTTCAGTCTATCACCCACAAACTAACGGTCAAGTCGAGCGAGCAAATGGTCTAATCATGAGCGGTATCAAACCCAGATTAGTGCGGTCCCTCAAGGAATCTAACACGCACTGGATAGAGGAGCTCGACTCCGTACTCTGGGGACTGCAGACCATGCCGAATCGCACTACCGGATTCACACCATTCTTTATGGTATATGGTGCAGAGGCAGTCCTGCCCTGCGACATAATTCATGACTCACCTCGCATGCGCATGTACGAAGAAAGAGAAGCCAAACTCGATCGGCAGGACAGCTTGGACGAATTGGAGGAGGAGCGCGACGTGGCAAAAGCCTGTTCCGCATTCTATCAACAGCAGGCTCGAAGATATCAAAGCAGAGAAGTACGGGCCAAAACTTACAATGTTGGCGAACAAGTTCTACGCCTGCCGGACAAGAAAAAGGACAAACTCAAGCCCAAATGGGAAGGTCCCTTCATAATCGACCAAGTCCCGACTGGTGGAGCGTACCGTCTGCGAAATGCATCGGATAACCGACTCGAGCCGAACCCATGGAACGCAGCCCACCTACAAAGATTCTACGCCTAGCGCCGGACTATGTGTTCATCTCCATCCTCTGTCTATTTTTTACACATTAGCTGTCTTATATTTCTCTCCTTCTTCCTCCTTTTCTCTTACAAGCCCTTAAGGGCTCGTTGGCGCATTGTTCGCACACAATTGACGCGCAACTTGCGCTCATTATACCTGGGGGATTCTTTATCAGAAGCTTGTTTACACGGGCCTCATGCCCACCACATGTGTCACACTTCCGCATGTACCTTTTATTCACCATTATATGCATCGATATGACTTAAGTTTTGGCCAAGCTGGGTTGCCTGGCTCCTGTGCTTACCCCTATGTTCCCGATTGTTCGGCCAGGTGGTAAAGGGAGCACCTCTGCAATTGTTACTGCCGGGTCAGCCGGATGTGTACCTCAGACTGGGTGAAGCCGAAAGCTAGCGTTCTTAAGGAAATATCCGGTCGGTGAACTAAAAGATGATTTCTCACTTGTTTATTTATCCGCCCCCATATGCTTTTCTGCTTTTTTCGCAGTCCGGACATGCACTTTAGGGCATGCTGTTGGAAATATGCCCTAGAGGCAATAATAAAAGGATTATTATTATATTTACTTGTTCATGATAATTGTCTTTTATTCATGCTATAATTTTATTATCCGGAAATCATAATACATGTGTGAATACTTAGACCACAACATGTACCTAGTGAGCCTCTAGTTGACTAGCTCGTTGATCAACAGATAGTCATGGTTTCCTGACTATGGACATTGGATATCATTGATAATGGGATCACATCATTAGGAGAATGATGTGATGGACAAGACCCAATCCTAAGCATAGCACAAAGATCGTGTAGTTCGTTTGCTAGAGCTTTTCCAATGTCAAGTATCTTTTTCTTAGACCATGAGATCGTGTAACTCCCGGATACCGTAGGAGTGCTTTGGGTGTACCAAACGTCACAACGTAACTGGGTGACTATAAAGGTGCACTACAGGTATCTCCGAAAGTGTCTGTTGGGTTGACACGGATCGGGACTGGGATTTGTCACTCCGTATGACAGAGAGGTATCTATGGGCCCACTCGGTAATGCATCATCATAATGAGCTCAAAGTGACCAAGTGTCTGGTCTCAGGATCATGCATTATGGTACGAGTAAAGTGACTTGCCGGTAACGAGATTGAACGAGGTATTGGGATACCGATGATCGAATCTCGGGCAAGTAACGTACCGATTGACAAAGGGAATTGTATACGGGGTTGCCAAAATCCTCGACATCGTGGTTCATCCGATGAGATCATCGAGGAGTATGTGGGAGCCAACATGGGTATCCAGATCCCGCTGTTGGTTATTGACTGGAGAGTCGTCTCGGTCATGTCTGCATGTCTCCCGAACCCATAGGGTCTACACACTTAAGGTTCGGTGACACTAGGGTTGTATGAATATGAGTATGCAGCAAACCGAAAGCTGTTCGGAGTCCCGGATGAGATCCCGGACGTCACGAGGAGTCCCTGAATGGTCCGGAGGTAAAGAATTATATATGGGAAGTCGAGTTTTGGCCATCGGGAAAGTTTCGAGGTCCACCTGTATTGTACCGGGACCACCGGAAGGGTCCCGGGGGTCCACTGGGTGGGGCCACCTATCCCGGAGGGCCCCATGGGCTGAAGTGGGAGGGTAACCAGCCCCTAGTGGGCTGGTGCGCCCCCCTGGGTCCCCCTCTGCGCCTAGGGTTGGGAACCCTAGGGGAGGGGGCGCCTCCACTTGCCTTGGGGGGCACTCCACCCCCCTTGGCCGCCGCCCCCCCTAGGACGGCGCCCCCCCTGGGGTCCCTATATAAAGAGGGGGGTGGGAGGGCAGCCGCACCCAACACCCTGGTACCTCCCACCCCTCCCTGCTACACCTCTCCCTCCCGTAGTTGCTTGGCGAAGCCCTGTCGGAGCCCTGCTGCATCCACCACCACGCCGTCGTGCTACTGGATCTTCATCAACCTCTCCTTCCCCCTTGCTGGATCAAGAAGGAGGAGACATCACGCTGACCGTACGTGTGTTGAACGCGGAGGTGTCGTCCGTTCGGCGCTAGGATCTCCGGTGATTTGGATCACGACGAGAACGACTCCCTCAAGCCCGTTCTCTTGAACGCTTCCGCACGCGATCTACAAGGGTATGTAGATGCACTCTTCTCTCGTTTCTAGTTGAACTCATAGATTAATCTTGGTGAACATAGGAAAAATTTTATTTTATGCAACGTTCCCCAACAGTGGCATCATGAGCTAGGTCTATGCGTAGTTCTTATTGCACGAGTAGAACATAAATCTGTTGTGGGCGTAGATCTTGTCAACTTGCTTGCCACTACTAGTCTTATTTTGCTTCAGCGGTATTGTGGGATGAAGCGGCCCGGACCGACCTTACACGTATGCTTACGTGAGACAGGTTCCACCGACTGACATGCACTAGTTGCATAAGGTGGCTAGCGGGTGTCTGTCTCTCCCACTTTAGTTGGAGTGGATTCGATGAAAAGGGTCCTTATGAAGGGTAAATAGAAGTTGACAAAATCACGTTGTGGTTATTCGTAGGTAAGAAAACGTTCTTGCTAGAACCCAATTGCAGCCACGTAAAAGATGCAACAACAATTAGAGGACATCTAACTTGTTTTTGCAGCAATTGCTATGTGATGTGATATGGCCAAAAGTTGTGATGAATGATTAATGATATATTGTGATGTATGAGATCATGTTCTTGTAATAGGAATCATGACTTGCATGTCGATGAGTATGACAACCAGCAGGAGCCATAGGAGTTGTCTTAATTATTGTATGACCTGCGTGTCACTGATTTAACGCCATGTAATTACTTTACTTTATTGCTAAACCGTTAGCCATAGTAGTAGAAGTAATAGTTGGCGAGCAACTTCATGGAGACACGATGATGGGGATCATGATGATGGAGATCATGGTGTCATGCTGGTGACGAACATGATCATGGAGCCCCGAAGATGGAGATCAAAGGAGCTATATGATATTGGCCATATCATGTCACTACTATATAATTGCATGTGATGTTTATTATGTTTATGCATCTTGTTTACTTAGAACGACGGTAGTAAATAAGATGATCCCTTATAATAATTTCAAGAAAGTGTTCCCCCTAACTGTGCGTCGTTGCTAAAGTTCGTCGTTTCGAAGCACCACGTGATGATCGGGTGTGATAGATCCTTACGTTCACATACAACGTGTGTAAGACAGTTTTACACATGCAAAAACACTTAGGGTTAACTTGACGAGCCTAGCATGTACAGACATGGCCTCGGAACACAGAGACCGAAAGGTCGAACATGAGTCGTATGGAAGATACGATCAACATGAAGATGTTCACCGATGATGACTAGTCCGTCTCATGTGATGATCGGACACGGCCTAGTCAACTCGGATCATGTAACACTTAGATGACTAGAGGGATGTCAAATCTGAGTGGGAGTTCATTAAATAATTTGATTAGATGAACTTAATTGTCATGAACTTAGTCTAAAATCTTTGCAAAATATGTCTTGTAGATCAAATGGCCAACGCTCATGTCAACATGAACTTCAACGCGTTCCTAGAGAAAACCAAGCTGAAAGATGATGGCAGCAACTATACGGACTGGGTCCGGAACCTGAGGATCATCCTCATAGCTGCCAAGAAAGCATATGTCCTAGAAGGACCGCTAGGTGAAGCACCCATCCCAGAGAACCAAGACGTTATGAACGCTTGGCAGTCACGTGCTGATGATTACTCGCTCGTTCAGTGCGGCATGCTTTACAGCTTAGAACCGGGGCTCCAAAAGCGTTTTGAGCAACACGGAGCATATGAGATGTTCGAGGAGCTGAAAATGGTTTTCCAAGCTCATGCCCGGGTCGAGAGATATGAGGTCTCCGACAAATTCTATAGTTGTAAGATGGAGGAAAACAGTTCTGTCAGTGAGCACATACTCAAAATGTCTGGGTTGCACAACCGCCTGTCCCAGCTGGACATTAACCTCCCGGACGAGGCGGTCATTGACAGAATCCTTCAGTCGCTCCCACCGAGCTACAAGAGCTTTGTGATGAACTACAATATGCAGGGGATGGTGAAAACTATTCCTGAAGTATTTTCAATGCTGAAGTCAGCAGAGGTAGAAATCAAGAAAGAACATCAAGTGTTGATGGTCAATAAAACCACCAAGTTCAAGAAGGGCAAGGGTAAGAAGAACTTCAAAAAGGGCGGCAAAGATGTTGCCGCGCCCAGTAAGCCAGTTGCTGGGAAGAAGGCAAAGAATGGACCCAAGCCTGAGACTGATTGCTTTTATTGCAAAGGGAAGGGTCACTGGAAGCGGAACTAGCCCAAATACTTAGCGGACAAGAAGGCCGACAACACTAAAGGTATATTTGATATACATGTAATTGATGTGTACCTTACCAGTACTCGTAGTAACTCCTGGGTATTTGATACCGGTGTCGTTGCTCACATTTGTAACTCACAGCAGGAGCTGCGGAATAAGCGGAGACTGGCGAAGGACGATGTGACGATGCGCGTCGGGAGTGGTTCCAAGGTCGATGTGATCGCCGTCGGCACGCTACCTCTACATTTACCTACGGGATTAGTTTTAAACCTCAATAATTGTTATTTAGTGCCAAGTTTGAGCATGAACATTGTATCTGGATCTCGTTTAATGCGAGATGGCTACTCATTTAAATCTGAGAATAATGGTTGTTCTATTTATGTGAGAGATATGTTTTATGGTCATGCCCTGATGGTCAATGATTTATTCTTAATGAATCTCGAACGTAATGTTACACATATTCATAGTGTGAATACCAAAAGATGTAAAGTTGATAATGATAGTCCCACATACTTGTGGCACTGCTGCCTTGGTCACATTGGTGTCAAGCGCATGAAGAAGCTCCATGCTGATGGACTTTTAGAGTCTCTTGATTATGAATCATTTGACACATGCGAACCATGCCTCATGGGCAAAATGACCAAGACTCCGTTCTCCGGAACAATGGAGCGAGCAACCAACTTATTGGAAATCATACATACTGATGTGTGTGGTCCAATGAGCGTTGAGGCTCGCAGAGGATATCGTTATGTTCTCACTCTCACTGATGACTTAAGTAGATATGGGTATGTCTACTTGATGAAACACAAGTCTGAGACCTTTGAAAAGTTCAAGGAATTTCAGAATGAAGTAGAGAATCAACATGATCGAAAAATAAAGTTCTTACGATCAGATCGTGGAGGAGAATATTTAAGTCACAAATTTGGTACGCACTTAAGAAAATGTGGAATCGTTTCACAACTCATGCCGCCTGGAACACCTTAGTGTAATGGTGTGTCAGAACGTCGTAATCATACTCTATTGGATATGGTGCGATCTATGATGTCTCTTACCGATTTACCGCTATCATTTTGGGGATACGCTCTAGAGACAGCTACATTCACTTTAAACAGGGCTCCGTCTAAATCCGTTGAGACGACACCGTATGAATTATGGTTTGGAAAGAAACCTAAGCTGTCGTTTCTAAAAGTTTGGGGATGCGATGCTTATGTCAAGAAACTACAACCTGAAAAGCTCGAACCCAAGTTGGAAAAATGCGTCTTCATAGGATACCCTAAGGAAACCATTGGGTATACCTTCTACCTTAGATCCGAAGGCAAGATCTTTGTTGCCAAGAACAGATCCTTTCTGGAACAAGAGTTTCTCTCGAAAGGAGTAAGTGGGAGGAAAGTAGAACTCGATGAAGTACTACCTCTTGAACCGGAAAGTAGTGCAGCTCAGGAAAATGTTCCTGTGGTGCCTACACCGACTGGTGAGGAAATTAATGATGATGATCAAGGTACTTCGGATCAAGTTGCTACTGAACTTCGTAGGTCCACAAGGACACGTTCCACACCAGAGTGGTATGGCAACCCTGTCCTGGAAATCATGTTGTTAGACAACGGTGAACCTTCGAACTATGAAGAAGCGATGGCGGGCCCAGATTCCAACAAATGGCTTGAATCCATGCAATCCGAGATAGAATCCATTCATGAAAACAAAGTATGGACTTTGACAGACTTGCCCGATGATTGGCGAGCGATAGAAAACAAATGGATCTTTAAGAAGAAGACGGACGCGGATGGTAATATTACCATCTAGAAAGCTCGACTTGTCGCTAAGGGTTATCGGCAAGTTCAAGGGGTTGACTACGATGAGACTTTCTCTCCCGTAGTGAAGCTGAAGTCCGTCCGAATCATGTTAGCAATTGCCGCATACTATGATTATGAAATATGGCAGATGGACGTCAAAACGGCATTCCTTAATGGATATCTTAATTTGTATTACCTAAATAGATGGGCCATGTCCTGGTTCCAGTGGTTATTGCATTTATGCGTTAACAAATATGCGTACACATATGTGACCACATCTATATTTTGTATAATTTGATGAAGTTAATACACTATAGAGATGGAATTATGCTCTTCTTGTGTGGCCACTGTGTACACAAATTGTTGTGACATGTGTATCCTGTTCTCATTTGTTTGTTTTTTTTGCGGGAATGTTCTCGTTTGTTTCTATGTTCCTGTAATTTTGACTTGGATGCATTTAATTTTTATAGAGATATCCTGACGTTTTATTTTTCTATGTACAGGGCCTCAACTATGGGTGCCAAAGTCTTGGAAATATGCTATTCCTGCACTTCGGACGCGCCAGTACCGGAAATAGCTATTATGTATGTATGTATGTATGTTTGTGGAATTGATTTTTGCATCTTGAATTCTACAAGTATATATCCTTCTTTGGCTGAACATGTGGATCCATTGCAGGATGCTCCTGCACATAGAGAAGATGGACACTATCCATAGTTGCCCTCTTTGAAGGGAATCAATCAGTGCGAGGTCTTGTTTTGCTTCCCGGTATTGTAAGTTGCTATGGAAGCGAAGGCAAGCCGGTCGAGGGCCTGAAGTCTCTGAAAAAACCGATTGCAGGTCATAGAAGAACCGCAGAAGGCAGTGCTGAGACCTGCTATGCTACTATCTGCAGAACAAGCTTGTCTGAGTAGGTATAGGTGCACTTGCATACAGTCGATCGTGTGCTAGCTAGCCGTTTGTCTTCATTCGTTCTCTCTGTGTGGTACTGGGTGATAGTTGTTGTATATATGCTGGCAGTTCGCTGTAATATGCTACTGGTATTTCACGCATCCTTTTTGAGTTTTTCCATATCCCTGTAGGAGTAGAACATGGTCGTGTGATGGCCACTGTGGATTGCGTATGGTAGATGGTTAGCAATTCAGACTGCTGCCTGCATGTGTGTGTGTGTGTGTGTGTGTGTTGCCGCCTTGCCGGTCGATTTGTCGTAAACTTTGTAGCTCAAATTCCTCCCTCAGAGATCGGCTTCTCGAAGCTGGATTTTCCTTCTTCTTGTCTTCCTCTGTTCATTGCTCTGCTTCCTCTGTTTTGTTCTGCTTGTAGCTCTGCTTCCTTTGCCTTGTTCTCTTGTTATCTTTGAGCCGGACCAATGAGCGAACGCGAGCCATCAGCATCAGGTGAGTTAGTTGTTCGTGTCGCTTTGGCTTTGCTGCGAGTGCGAGCCATGGAAAGGAGCCGTGTACAGGGCAGTCGAGAGATGGTGGTACAAAGGCGTAGCTAGTCAGAACCAACAGCAGAGGAATATCTTCTTCTGTATGTAAAAGTAAAACAATGGCAATACTGTCTGTATTTTGAGGGTAAAAACGTTCAGAGGTGTTAATGTGTAAATTGTCTCTTTGTATTTGAAGCCAGTTGATATAAAATACCCGCCCATACTTGAGTTTGTTCGTTATTAGTACGTACTCCCTCCGTCCGAAAATACTTGTCATTGAAATGGATGTATCTAGATGTATTTTATGTGTTAATAATGAGTAAGTTGAGATTTGAGAGGGGTGCCAGTGAGAGCTGTGCCTAACGTTCACACGAAACAGGCCCATCTCGTCATCAGCGGCCTGTCTCCATCTCTGACGAAGAACCGGACTTGAGACAAACTAATCAGGGGACTTCAGAGTTTCACAACAGCACGGCTTTTGTTCGGATCGTCACCGACGGACGAAGGAGCCACCCATCAGGTGAGCTGAGTTGTTCGTGTCCGCTTGCTCTCGGGTGCGCCCATGGAAAGGGCCCATGAACAAAATGGTGCTCGTTTTCGTCTCCGGTGGCAAAAAGCCAAAAATCGTATAGAGGGAAATACATCAACGTCAAAATGATCAAGTACACCCGGTCTCTGCAAGTCTGCAGCGACATACGATCAAAAGCTCAACAGCCGACATCTGGCAAGACAAGTGACCTTGCAAAGAAGATGCCAAGTAAGGAGAAACCAAAGAAGAAGAAAAACAAGAAGTGTGGCGCCATCCGAAAGGCGTATGTGGTTTCATGATGAAGGGTGGTCAGTTTTCGTTAGTATGCATGTTAGGAGTTTCATTGTGTTCTTCAAGTGTTGAGGGTTGCGGTTGTTGTTTGTTTAGAGGGCCGCTTAAGCGGTTTTGGTGTTTCCTACTTTGCGAGTAGTCCGCATTTGGGAGTCTGTATCGGTTTTCGTCTGGTTTTCCGTAAATTAACTGGGCAATTCTCTTCTTCTTAATTAATCGACGAGGCAAATATTTTTGCCTCAGTTTCGAAAAAAAACATACGATCAAAAGCTAGCCGAGACATCCACCTAGGTGGGCAATTCCTGCCCCCATAGCCGCAGGCCTTCCAAAACTATGTATCCCCTAGAAAAATGAAGAAAAAAATTGGTTCAAGACCTCCACATGATTTTGTTAGACTTGATCTCCACATGTACGTATAAATCGATCATGTCACAGGACCGACACATGTGTGCTTTGGTCTAACATATTTTAACGGCATTGCTCGTGAGTCACATGTTCTTTTTTTAAAGATTAGTCACATGGATTTTTTCTGTAATACAGCCTCACTATGTGGATTGTGAGTGGCACCGGGAGAAAAAGGAATAGAGGGTGGATTGCATAATCCAAAATTTCCAACCCAGCTGAATGTGCTACGTACTTAAATTCGAATCCACGGCAAGACGAATATATGGGCCCCTAGCCGGTGAGCCAAAAAAAAGAGATCAAGATAAGAAACACAACATTTGCCATGCTATACAGAAAAAGAATTTTCCGTGCCCAACTACCACATATTAATGATTTCAAACATATGTTTAAAAAATAAAAAGGGAGTTGTCATGTTATAGATAATATATTTGACATGGATCTTAAACTATAATTTACCATGGTTTCAAAAACTAGCTATCCTACGACAGTGCAATTTGTCATATTTCCAAAATTTAAATTTGCCATGGATGTAAAACTTGCCATACTCAGGGAAAGTAATTTGCCGTGGATGTGGAATTAAATTTTCCATAGAACTAATTTTCATTGGTGAGGATTTTTTTTGTAAAAAAGAATACCGCCATAGCAAAAAATGGTTATGATCCTCTGCCATGGCAAAAATCTTAAAATATATTATAAGAATTTTTCTATACATGCCATCCAACCAATACAAAACTAGTCTAACATTGCCATGAACTATGGAATTTCCTAACATTTTTGCCATAAAATAGTATTCATCTACTATAGTTTTTTTTTTGACATGGCACCTATACATACATCATGTCAACTTGATGTCAAAAAAATTTGGTTATGTTTCTTTGCCATGGAAAAAAACATGACATTTTTTCAGTTGCAAAAATTTGACATTTTTGCAATTCCAAACTTCAATTTTTTTGTTATAAGAACAATTTAAACTTGCCATCTGATAAAAATAAAAATTGCCATGCTATGTACCAAACATTTGCCATGCTACATACAAAAGATTTTCCATTCCCCGTACATAAAATCGATCTCGTCAACATGTGTCGGGGCATGAACCGAATCCGATGTCAAAACTAAGATGCGAAGCGACACGTAGTGGAGGCAAAGTGAAACTTTAAACGAACCGTTTGTTTGTATGCATGTCGGACAAATTACAACATTGGAAATACAAGCATGGTCTAGGCCCACATGCGAATGATACTCGGCGGAATGTTCAAATGAGGCATGCGGGAGACTCGACCGGAGGCAACATGATCGATGGAGAAGAGGGTTGGAGAGGAATGAGAAATAAGCAAACGCCACATGATTATACTTGAACGTCTCAAATAAACAATAAGTTGTCTCGCTTGGCCTACATAGTGAAAGGCCTAATGCGCAACACGGAGCACTGACGCTCGAATATGGCCGGGAAAACAGGGAAACCGACATGTGGGGCACACCCATCGGGACGACGTAGCGCAGACTAGTCCAATGGAGGAGCTGGCCCACGACCTCATTGCCACCGACAAATGTTCATGTGGGTCGTGGGGCCAACAACGTGGCACATCTCCAGCACCGCCTCTGGACGCGACGACCCGGTGAGCGACACGCTCATCGTCGCTAGACACGTTCGGTTTCAGTGTGCCGAGGGTGGCGTCAGTGCTGTGGCACAACCAACAGTATGTTTGGTTTGTGCCCAAGGTTGCCCCATCAAAGCATTGGGTAGCCAAAATTTTGGTTGAGGTTTTGGTTGCCCACGATTTGGCCGACATTGGCAAGAAAAATGAACTAGAGTTGGCTAGGGTTCATTGGCATGCCAAAAAATGGCAACCATCCAAACAAAGACCAATCTTTGGGTCATGTCCAAAATTTTGGTAAGGTGCACTTTGGCCACAATCCAAACACACCCCAACACCTGACTCGTCGAGGATGCACGGGGCGCCGCAACGCGTCCGCGGAGTGGTGTAGCGCGGCCAACTGCATCCTCAGGACCTGAGACCATGTCGGATCGTCTTGCTTTTTCAATGACATGCGGGGATCGCATGTGAGCAAAGGGCATCTCCAACGTTGCCACGACCGCAGCTGACTACCCTGGCACACCAAAAACCCTCGTCCCTCGCGCCGTCGCGTGGTGCGTTCCTAGCCGGCGCCAGCTACCCGCATTCTTGTCGTCCGTCTGTATGCCATCGTTAAGAGGCTCGGTGCCCTAGGAACCAACTCCGGCGACATAATGACGCACCCGGACGCTTGGCCTCACGGGAATGCGCTACTTAAAGCGGCAACGCCCAGCTAACCTCCACACCATAGCGCATCGTCCTCCTACCTGGCACCACATCCGCCATGACCGCAAGCGTGAACGCTCTGCGGGAGAGCTTGTCTTCGGGGATGAAGCTCGAGGTCGCCGCCCTCGCTCAAGTCGCCTCTCGCGACGCAATAGCGGCGTAGCCGGACGCGGACGCGACCGCACAAGCGGTGGCCACGCTGGCGGCCGACGACGGGAGCACCGTCAGCCACGCGTCCTACTTGCCGCCGTCCAACGTCCGGCACCACCGAGTTCGGGGACTCCTCCGAGGATGAGTAGGGCATGGGAGGCGGCAGGGCCAACTGGCCGATGGTGTGCCAACTGGCCGGTCCGTTTCCCGTGTTCTACTCTTCCTCGCCGGAGACCACATCTTCACTTCACGGGTCTTGAACCCCGCCCCCGTACATAGAGATCGCAGATGGAGGACGTCGGTCGCCGCCGTAGAATAGGTTTAGGGCCGGGTTTCTTTTATTTTTCTGTCCTATAAAAGTTCGAAATGTAATGAAAATCTGCCGTGTTTGCATTAATCTCGGCCGGTGTATATGAACTTTCACAATAATATAGTATATTGTAGGAGTACTAGCAAGATGCCCGTGCGTTACACGGAAGATCAAGATCTTGTGGGAGAAAAGGATGAACGAGGGAAGGCCTTATCTGCAAATGTGGAGATGAGTGCGGGTAAATTGTCATAGTTTCCTTCCTATCCGTTAGATATAGATCGGACAACCAATATTGCAGGATGACAGGCACACCATCATCACCAGCTCTGTTTTTTTGAACCGAGACAAAGCTAACATGCGAAGTAAAATAAACACATATGATCTATACATACACAATTTATCTTAGGCACTCCAATAGTACGTCTACTACACATTCACGCATTTCACATCTTTCTACATCTACGGGAACCTGCGAAAGGGTTAACGTAAATTGCCTCTCTCTCTCCTCCCCTAATTTTCATGGTGGTGGGCCCCTCCCTCCCCCCAATCTACAATCAACAGCTCACACGTTTCACATTACGTTAATTACATAACTGGGATTACGTAGGTGTAGCATTACTCGTCCTAAAAAACCCAACTAAGCCAACCTCCCAGCATATCGCGCGAGAAAAGACCCGGCCGCGCTGTTTTAGTCGGGATTACCGGATAACTAGTAGTAGTATCGATGGATTGCGTGAAGCAACAAGTTTTTTTGAGGAGGCTGATACGCCTCCGTCGTATCTATAATTTTTGATTGTTCCATGCCAATATTCTACAACTTTCATATACTTTTGGCAACTTTTTATATTATTTTTGGGACTAACATATTGATCTAGTGCCCAGTGCTAGTTCATGTTTGTTGCATGTTTTATGTTTCGCAGAAACCCCATATCAAACAGAGTCCAAAGGGGATAAAAACGGACGGAGACTATTTTTGGGATATTTGTGATTTTCGGGAAGAAAAACCAACGCGAGACGGTGCCCGAGGGGGCCACGAGGCAGGGGGAGCGCCCAAGGGGGGGCAGGCGTGCCCTTGACCCTCGTGGGCACCCCATAGGGCAGTTGACGCTCTTCTTTTGCCGCAACAAAGCTAATATACTGAGAAAAATCTGGGCGAAGGTTTCAGTCCAATCGGAGTTACAGATCTCCGGATATATAAGAAACGGTGAGAGGGCAGAATCCAGAACGCAGAAACAGAGAGAGACAGAGAGACATATCCAATCTCGGAGGGGCTCTCGCCCCTCCCATGCCATGGGAGCAAAGGACCAGAGGGGAAACCCTTCTCCCATCTATGGAGAAGGTCAAGGAAGAAGAAGAAGAAGGGGGGCTCTCTCCCCCTTGCTTCCGGTGGCGCCGGAGCGCTGCCGGGGGCCATCATCATCACCGCGATCTACACCAACAACTTCACCGCCCTCATCACCAACACTTTCCCCCTCTATGCAGCGGTGTAACCCCTCTTTTACCCACTGTAATCTCTACTTAAACATGGTGCTCAATGCTATACATTATTTCCCAATGATGTATGGCTATCCTATGATGTTTGAGTAGATCTGTTTTGTCTTATGGGTTAATTGATGATCGTGATTGGTTTGACTTGCATGTTTCATTGTTGGTGTTGACCTATGGTGCTCTCCGTGTTGTGCAAGCGTGAGGGATCCTTGGTGTAGGGTTTGCAATATGTTCATGATTTGCTTATGGTGGGTGGCGTGAGTGACAGAAGCACAGACCCGAGTAAGTAGGTTGTTTGTGTATGGGATAAAGGGGACTTGATGCTTTAATGCTATGGTTGGGTTTTACCTTAATGATCTTTACTAGTTGCGGATGCTTGCTAGAGTTCCAATCATAAGTGCATATGATCCCAGAAGAGAAAGTATGCTAGCTTATGCCTCTCCCTCAAATAATTGCAATAGTGATTACCGGTCTAGTTATCGATTGCCTAGGGACAAATAACTTTCTTGTGACAAAAAGCTCTCCACTAAAACTAACTTAGTTGCTTCTTTATCTAAACAGACCCTAGTTTTTATTTACGTGTTCTTTATTATCTTGCAAACCTATCCAACAATACCTACAAAGTACTTCTAGTTTCATACTTGTTCTAGGTAAAGCGAACGTCAAGCGTGCGTATAGTTGTATCGGTGGTCAATAGAACTTGAGGGAATATTTGTTTTACCTTTAGCTCCTCGTTGGGTTCGACACTCTTACTTATCGAAAGAGGCTACAGTTGATCCCCTATACTTGTGGGTTATCAAGACCTTTTTCCGGCGCCGTTGCCGGGGAATCATAGCGTGGGGTGAATATTCTCATGTGTGCTTGTTTGCTTTATCACTAAGTAATTTTTATTTGCTGTTCTAAGTTGTTCTCTATCTTTAGTTATGGATATGGAACACGAAATACCAAAAAAATCAGGTGTACTTGCTACTCATGGAGATGGGGAACCTCCTAAAACCCTCGATGCTTGTTATGTGAAAGAAATTATGTACTACTTTGATAATCCTAAGAAAACCCCATTCAATTATGTTATGGGAGACACATTGGATCAACGTGAATACTTTAGGGATTATCGCTTCACACAAAAAGGGAAACTATTATGGGATTAAATTTACATGTTGTGTTGGTATGCTAGGGAACTATGCTTGAGATATGATTATACTTGTTGCTCTAGGATGAAATCTCCACACCTTTCCTTTTCATGCAAATTCAATGATAATAAAACCTTGGCTTCTTATGCTAATGGTATATATGATTACTATGATGTGGAACAAATAGAAGAATTTGTTGCTTTTATGGGTGCTTATGAGATTGAATCTTTGTTTAAAACACGCGAAAATCTTTATGATGCTGTTTACAGACCTGAAAATTTTGCTATACTTAAATATTGCTATGAGAATTATGTATTTAATTCTGATATTGATGCATTTATTGAGGATGTCTCCGCTGTCCAAGAAGAGACTAATATTTTGCAGGAGCCTATGGAAGAAGAAATTATTGAAACTGTGAGCTCACTGGATGAAAAAGATGATGAGGAGAGCGAAGAACAAAAGGAGGAAGAGCGGATTAGCTACCCGTGCCCACCTTCTAATGAAAGTAACTCTTCAACTCATACATTGTTTAATTCCCCTTCATGCTTAACGAAGGATGATTGCTATGATGATTGTTATGATCCCGTTGATTCTCTTGAAATATCCCTTTTTGATGATGCTTGATATGCTTGTGGCCAAGATGCCAATATGAATTATGCTTATGGAGATGAACTTGCTATAGTTCCTTATGTTAAACATGAAATTGTTGCTATTGCACCCATGCATGACAGTCCTTATCTTTTTGAATTCTCCAAACTACACTATATCGAAGAAGTTTGTGCTTATTAACGATTATATTGATGGGTTGCCTTTTACCATTGCACATGATAATTTTGATGATTTGATAGGCATGTGCTTGCTGCTCCTACTTGCAATTATTATGAGAGAGGAATTATATTCCACCTCTCTATGTTTCCAATATGATAAAATTGCAAGAAACTGCTTATACTATGCATTGACCTTTACTATGTGTGCATGAATTGTTCTTTTATGACATGCTGATGCATAGGAAGAGAGTTAGACTTCGTTGTTGCATGATATATGTCACTTTTTGCTCATTACTAAATCACAAATCATTGTTAATTAAAATTGGCTTTGATATACCTTGGGATCCGGGTGGATCCATTACTTGAGCACTATATGCCTAACTTAATGGCTTTAAAGAAAGCGCTGCCAGGGAGACAACCCGGAAGTTTTAGAGAGTCATTTATTTTCTATTGAGTGCTTTCATATATTTTAAAAACAAAAAAAAGAGGGGAACCCAAAACTTTTCAAAAAGGAAAGTGAAAGTGAGAGAGACAAGCATTGTTGAAGTGGGAGAGCTCCTTGAACTTTGTTGAAGGAAACTTTGTGAATCTTAATTACAAAAAATTTCGTCAAAAATAATTATCTCCTTGTACAATTCTATTGTATTATAAAAATAATGTGCCAAGGTTTGCCTTTAGGATGTTTACAATGCTTGTTGGTTTGTACGGTGCAGGACAGAAACTTTGGCTGTAGTGCGCGATTTTACATTTTTTACTGGAACGTCAAACGGTTCTGATTCTTTTTGCACTGTCTTGCTGTACAAATGTTTAATTTTCCTAAGTTTGGTAGAAGTTTTGGGGTACCAGAAGTATGGTGGATGTTCAGATTTCTACAGCACTTCTGTTTTTGACAGATTCTGTTTTTGATGCATAGTTTGCTTGTTTTGATGAAACTATCAATTTCTATCAGTGGATTAAGCCATGGAAAAGTGATATTACAGTAGACACAATGCAAAAAAATATGATTTTTTTTGCAACAGTACTTAGAGTAGTGATTTGCTTTATTATACTAACGGATCTTACCGAGTTTTCTGTTTATGTTTTGTGTGGATGAAGTGTTTGATCGAGGAGGTCTCGATATGAGGAAAAGGAAGAGAGGCAAGAGCTCAAGCTTGGGGATGCCCAAGGCACCCCAAGTAAATATTCAAGGAGACTCAAGCGTCTAATCTTGGGGATGCCCCGGAAGGCATCCCCTCTTTCTTCAACAAAGTATCGGTATGTTTTCGGATTCATTTCATTCATGTGATATGTGCGAATCTTGGAGCGTCTTTTGCATTTAGTTTTCATTTTTCTTTTATGCACCATGCTGGTATGAGATAGTCCTTGGTTGATTTATAGAATGCTCATTGCACTTCACTTAAATCTTTTGAGTATTGCTTTATAGAATGCTTCATGTGCTTCACTTATATCATTTGAAGTTTGGATTGGCTGTTTCTCTTCACATAGAAAACTGCCATTTGTAGAATGCTCTTTTGCTTCACTTATATTTGTTAGAGCGTGGGCATATCTTTTGTAGAAAGAATTAAACTCTCTTGCTTCACTTATATCTATTTAGAGAGATGACAGGAATTGGTCAATCACATGGTTAGTCATAAAATCCTACATAAACTTGTAGATCACTGAATATGATATGTTTGATTCCTTGCAATAGTTTTGCGATATAAAGGTGGTGATATTAGAGTCATTCTAGTGAGTAGTTGTGGATTAGTAGAAATACTTGTGTTGAGGTTTGTGATTCCCGAAGCATGCACGTATGGTGAACCGTTATGTGATGAAGTCAGAGCATGATTTATTTATTGATTGTCTTCCTTATGAGTGGCGGTCGGGGACGAGCGATGGTATTTTCCTATCAATCTATCCCCCTAGGAGCATGCACGTAGTACTCTGTTTCGATGACTAATAGATTTTTGCAATAAGTATATGAGTTCTTTATGACTAATGTTGAGTCCATGGATTATAGGCACTCTCACCCTTCCATCATTGCTAGCCTCTTCGGTACCGTGCATTGCCCTTTCTCACCTTGAGAGTTGGTGCAAACTTCGCCGGTGCATCCAAACCCCGTGATACGATACGCTCTATCACACATAAGCCTCCTTATATCATCCTCAAAACAGCCATCATACCTACCTATCATGGCATTTCCATAGCCATTCCGAGATATATTGCCATGCAACTTCCATCATCATCATATACATGACTTGAGCATTCATTGTCATATTGCTTTGCATGATCGTAAGATAGCTAGCATGTTGTTTTTATGGCTTGTCCATTTTTTGATATCTTTGCTATGCTAGATCATTGCACATCCCGGTACACCACCGAAGGCATTCATATAGAGTCATATCTTTGTTCTAGTATCGAGTTGTAATATTGAGTTGTAAGTAAATAAAAGTGTGATGATCATCATTATTAGAGCATTGACCTAGTGAGGAAAGGATGATGGAGACTATGATTCCCCCACAAGTCAGGATGAGACTCCGGACTTTATGAAAAATAAAAGAGGCCAAAGAAGCCCAAATAAAAAAAGAGGCCAAAGAAGCCCACCAAAAAAAAAATAAAATAAAAAAATGAGAGAAAAAGAGAGAAGGGGCAATGTTACTATCCTTTTACCACACTTATACTTCAGAGTAGCACCATGTTCTTCATATAGAGAGTCTCTCGAGTTATCACTTTCATATACTAGTGGGAATTTTCATTATAGAACTTGGCTTGTATATTCCGATGATGGGCTTCCTCAAATGCCCGAGGTCTTCATGAGAAAGCAAGTTGGATGCACACCCACTTAGTTTCCAGTTTGAGCTTTCATACACTTATAGCTCTTAGTGCATCGGTTGCATGGCAATCCCTACTCCTCGCGTTGACATCAATTGATGGGCATCTCCATAGCCCGTTTATTAGCCGCGTCGATGTGAGACTTTCTCCCTTTTTGTCTTCTCCACACAACCTCCACCATCATATTCTATTCCACCTATAGTGCTCTGTCCATGGCTCACGCTCATGTATTGCATGAAAGTTGAAAAGGTTTGAGAACGTCAAAAGTATGAAACAATTGCGTGGCTTCTCATCGGGGTTGTGCATGATTTGAATATTTTGTGTGATGAAGATGGAGCGTAGCCAGACTATATGATTTTGTAGGGATAACTTTCTTTGGCCATGTTGTTTTGAAAAGACATGATTGGTTTATTAGTACGCTCGAAGTATTATTGTTTTTATGCTAAATGATAGATTATTACTTTGAATCACTCGTGTCTTAATATTCATGCCATGATTAGATTACATGATCAAGATTATGCTAGGTAGCATTCCACATCAAAAATTGTCTTTTTATCATTTACCTACTCGAGGACGAGCAGGAATTGATTGGGGATGCTGATACGTCTCCGTCGTCTATAATTTTTTATTGTTCCATGCCAATATTCCACAACTTTCATATACTTTTGGCAACTTTTTATACTATTTTTGGGACTAACATATTGATCCAGTGCCCAGTGCCAGCTCCTGTTTGTTGCATGTTTTATGTTTCGCAGAAATCCCATATCAAACGGAGTCCAAACGGGCTAAAAACGAACGGAGAATATTTTTGGAATATTTGTGATTTTTGGGAAGAAAAACCAACGCGAGACGGTGCCCGAGAGGGCCACGAGGCAGGGGGCGTGCCCCAGGGGGCAGGCGCGCCCCTGACCCTCGTGGGCACCACGTAAGGCGGTTAACGCTCTTCTTTTGCCGCAAGAAAGCTAATTTATGGAGAAAAATCTGGGCGAAGGTTTCAGTCCAATCGAAGTTACGGATCTCTGGATATATAAGAAACGGTGAAAGGGCAGAATCCAGAACGCATAAGCAGAGAGAGACAGAGAGACAGATCCAATCTCGGAGGGGCTCTCGCCCCTCCCATGCTATGGGAGCCAAGGACCAGAGTTGAAACCCTTCTCCCATCTAGGGAGAAGGTCAAGGAAGAAGAAGAAGAAGAAGAAGAAGAAGAAGAAGAAGAAGAAGAAGAAGAAGAAGAAGAAGAAGAAGAAGAAGAAGAAGAAGAAGAAGAAGAAGGGGGGCTCTCTCCCCCTTGCTTCCGGTGGCGCCGGAGCGCTGCCGGGGGCCATCATCATCACTACGATCTACACCAACAACTTCACCGCCCTCATCACCAACACTTCCCCCCTCTATGCAGCAGTGTAACCCCTCTTTGACCCACTGTAATCTCTACTTAAACATGGTGCTCCATCCTATATATTATTTCCCAATGATGTATGGCTATCCTATGATGTTTCAGTAGATCCGTTTTGTCTTATCGGTTAATTGATGATCATGATTGGTTTGACTTGCATGTTTTATTATTGGTGATGCCCTATGGTGCTCTTCCCGTCGCGCAAGCATGAGGGATCCTCGCTGTAGGGTTTGCAATATGTTCATGATTTGCTTATGGTGGTTGGCGTGAGTGACAGAAGCACAAACCCGAGTAAGGAGGTTGTTGTTGTATGGGATAAAGGTGACTTGATGCTTTAATGCTATGGTTGGGTTTTACCTTAATGATCTTTAGTAGTTGCGGATGCTTGCTAGAGTTCCAATCATAAGTGCATATGATCCAAGAAGAGAAAGTATGTTAGCTTATGCCTCTCCCTCAAATAAATTTGCAATAGTGATTAGCGGTCTAGTTATCGATTGCCTAGGGACAAATAACTTTCTCGTGACAAAAAGCTCTCCACTAAAACTAACTTAGTTGCTTCTTTATCTAAACAGCCCCTAGTTTTTATTTACGTGCTCTTTATTATCTTGCAAACCTATCCAACAATACCTACAAAGTACTTCTAGTTTCATACTTGTTCTAGGTAGAGCGAACATCAAGCATGCGTAGAGTTGTATCGGTGGTCGATAGAACTTGAGGGAATATTTGTTCTACCTTTAGCTCCTCGTTGGGTTCGACACTCTTACTTATCGAAAGAGGCTACAATCGATCCCCTCTACTTGTGGTTTATCAAGGGCGAAGCACCTAGTTTAAAAGGAAAAAAGGCGGTACACTCACATCACCCCTGTCACGGTCGCACTGCACCCCACACACGTTCGGTCCTGCACACGGCTCACGCAAATGGAACGCACTTCGGCTTGCCTCTTCACTGACACATGGGACTGCACTTGGAGAAACCGACCATGCACCAAACTCCTCCCGCCCACCGCGCGAAAATCCTCCCCCCCCCACCCAAAAATTCCCCCAAATCCTAGATTCAACCGCCCTTCGGCCAACTAGCCAATAATATTCCCCAAACCCCCTCCCCCGTGCCCCTCTACTCCATTCGCTCCGCCAAAGACGCCCTCCCCGCCGCGCCGATACGTCGGTGCCGCGGTTCGTCGAGGGGACGCACGGCGATCCTCTCGCTCCCAAAGTACGCTCCCGTAGACTGCCGTCCTCTAGCCGCGCCACCACCACTGGCGATGTTCTGTGGAGGCGCACGACGGTCAGCGCCGCCACCGCTGGCGACGTTCGTGTCGAGGCGCACGGCGGTCAGCTTGTCCCACGGTACACGCATTCTAGACTGAGGCCCCGTGCATGTCGGTGTAGCGCTGAATGTTAGCTCATAGACGCTGTTAATCTCACTGTTTGCCGAAGTAATTTACAGTCAATATGCTCTGCTTAAGAAGCTTCCTTGCCCTGTTCTGCACTCAATCTGCTTAGCTGAGATGGCATGCCAAGGCCGATTAGTTGCTAAAATATCATGCCATATATTTATTGTGACGTAGATTGCCATGGTCTAGTAGCCAATCTGTTAGGTGAAATAGCTCTACACCGTTTTATACTCGATCTTTGTTGCTGCGATGGCCTTCGATAGTTCGATGGCTGTGTGCTCGGCCTCATTGACTGCTAAAATAGTCTGCCATAATTTAGCACTCAAATCTGTTTTCTGAATTAGCTTTACATATATTTCGTTACTTAGATCTGCTCATCCAAATATCTTGCCATAGGTTTAGACATCGACCAAGGTATTTTTTCTGGACTTCATAAAAAAGCATATATGTTTTTCATGTAATATCTAGTAGAAGAACTAATTTGTATGTCTAACAGATGGACAAGACTTGGACAACTTATGCTCGAAGATTCTCCGCTGCATATGTCGAGGGGGTTGAAAACTTCATGAACTTTATCAGAGTTGAGTACGGTGGTTCGAAATCAGATGTGCTCTGCCCATGTAGCAGTTGTATGAATTCAGTTACAAGACCCCAGTCAACTGTGCAAAAATCATCTACACTTGTTTGGGATGTCGGTCACATATACTAGGTGGGTTCATCATGGTAAAACTATGAACGTCAATGTTATTGACTACGTGGAAGCAGCAGATCACCATCTTGATCTGCCTGACGCTCAGGTGGAAGAGGAGGAGGAGGTGGTGGTGGCGGAGCCAGTGAGTTTGACCAACATTGAAACAATGCTACGAAATGCGCGTGCATTCCGTGAACTTTCACCTGCAGAAGAAAAATGGTGGGCCTGCATGTTGGAACAATGCAACATGGCTATCACCCCAGGAAATAAGCTGTCAGTATTCCCAGTTATGGTCACCTTTCTTCGGGTGAAGACATCTGAGCGGATGACCAACAAATCATTCGATGCGATGTTGGCTGCTTTCTGCAAATCTTTCCCAGATGCGTCTGAGCTGCCACACACCTACAGTAAAATGAAGAATTTTCTTCGTGCAGTTGGAATTTGATATGATATGATCCATGTTTGTAAGAATAATTGTGTTCTGTTCCGGAAGGATTATGCCAACTTAAGTGAATGCCCGAAACGCAAATCATCAAGATGGAAAGATGGCGATGCTGTGAAGAGGATTCCTCATAATGTTCTAAGACATTTTCCAATTATACCAAGATTGCAGAGGTTGTTTCATGATGCTGAAATAAGAGAGGATGTCTTGTGGCATTCTAGGAACCAGCAGTACAGAGATCAGAATGTAATGAGCCATCCATCTCATGGTAGTGAGTGGAAAAGCTTCAATCATAAACACAAAAAGTTTGCTGCTGACCCGAGAAACATTAGACTTGGCTTAGCTTCAGATGGATTTAACCCATTTGGCCACCAGAGCGCCACATATAGCATGTGGCTAGTGCTTGTTATCCCTTACAACATGCCTCCAAATGTCTGCACCAAAGAATCAAACTACATGATGGCCTTGCTCATCCCAGGTCCAAAAAGTCCTGGAAAGGATTTTGATTTGTTCATGGAGCCTCTTGTGGAGGAACTTCAACAACTATGGAGGGGTGTTCTCACTCGAGACCTATATAGCAGTCCACTAGCTGATTTCTTTCTGCGTGCTGTTATAATTTGGTGCATCCATGATTATCCGGCTTTGGGCACTATGTCAGGGCGAACGACACATGGTTACAATGCATGTGTTCGCTGTGTCAGGAATCCGCTGTCATACGCAATACTTAGCAAGATATGTTACATTCGACACCGCCGTTTCCTTGCCAAGGACAAGCCGCGTCCTAGAAAATATTGAAGACATGTGTTCAATGCAAAGCATGAAAATCGTGATGCGCCAAAGAGGCTCACCGCTGATGAGTTGCAAGTGTAATTAGAGAAGGTCAGGCATATTACACCAGGAAACCATCCTGGTAATGATAGCGGGAAAAGGAAGCGTGGCAGGGCAGAAGAGACATTATTGTTTACCCGCAGGTCCACTTTGTGGGACTTGGAGTATTGGAAAGATTTGGATCTGCGGCATAATCTTGATGTGATGCACATCGAGAAAATATATGTGACAACATTACGGCACACTTCTTAATATTGAAGGCAAGACGAAAGATATCTTAAAATCTAGGATTGATTTGACACACCTGGGTATCAGACAGGATTTGCAGGTGCAAGATGAAGGTAAACCACGGGATATGGCACCAGCTGTGTACGTCTTGGACAAGGTAAAAAGAAAAGAATTATGCGAGGTCCTGTCACATGTGAGATTCTCACATGGATTTGCTTCCAACCCTGAAAGGAGAGTCAGTGCAGATGGAAACAAGGTACAAGGGTTGAAAACTCATGACTGCCACGTCCTACTTCAAAGGGTTTTACCTGTTATCCTTAGAGGATTGGGCCGCCCTGACTTATACAGAGAAGTTGCAGAGTTGGGACAATTCTTCAGGGAGCTCTGCAGTAGAAATATCATGATAGATGCTTTGGAGCGTCTTAGAGACAAGATACCAACTATCCTATGCGACCTTGAGAAGATATATCCTCCAGCCTTCTTTGATGTGATGGTGCATTTGGATGTTCATCTACCTGATGAGGCACTACTTAGAGGTCTAGTACAGTATGGCTGGATGTACCCTATTGAAAGACGGTTAGGCACTTTCAAGGGCTATGTTAGGAACAGAGCTAGACCCGAGGGTTCCATTGCAGAGGCCTATATTGCTACAGAAGCGTTGACATTCTGCTCAAAATACATTGAAACAGTTGATCAGCTTAGCAAAGAGGTGGGTGAAGACAATCCCGGGCTCAATGTTTTCGATTATTCTGTTCGAGTTATAGGGAAGAGTGGACAAGAGGACAAACCTAAATATTTGGACAAAATGGTTTGGTATGTGTTGAATAACTGTCCTGAGATACTACCTTATATCAAGTAAGTGCTAAGTATTGCATCTTATACATCGTAATCTACTAAACTTGCAACACATTCTTATATATTTACATGTTTGAGGCGATCACTATGTTGTGCAGCATCTACAAAAAGGAGTTACTGCCGCAAAATCCAAGAAACATTGAAAAACTGGTTATGGCAGGATTTGCGAAATGGTTCAAGAGCCATGTAAGCTTTTGAATTGCACTGTCAATTTTTTTAATATATTGAGTACATAAGATGATCAACATGTCTATTTTCTAACCATAGGTTAAGAAGATGCGTGAGGATGGGCAGGCAGTTGATCATGCCCTTTACTCACTAGCAATGGGTCCTGATACTCGGGTAAGACATTATGAATCTTGCGTTGTTGGAGATGTGCGCTACAACACCCTTGCACGAGACGAAGGCAGGAAGACACAAAACAGTACCATCATGAGCACGGATACGTATGACAAAGAAACAACTGAAATGTATGCTAACGTAACAGACATTGTTCAGTTGCAGTATATCTCCAGTTTTGAGGATCATCGGTGTGTGGTTCTATTGTGTTGTCGTTGGTATAACCTGTTTTCCAGGATCGCAAAACCCAGAGCTGATGATTATTTCAAATCCATTAATGTCAAGGTGGCGTACCAGACCAACGAGCCTTTTATTTTGGCAAATCAAGCAACACAGATATTTTTCTTGGAAGACACATTTGCATGTAGCGATGACTGGAGAGTATTGCAAAGGTTTGAACAGAGTAATTCGTTTAATGAAGTTGCACAACAAGATGATGCTTACACTGCTCCTGATGTACAAGATAACACAGATGTTCATAATATCTTTGAGAACCATCACGTCAATGACGCCGGCGAAAAGATTGCCTGTCATGCTGTGGACATACAAGAGTTGATCAAGAAGAAGCCAACGTTCGAGGACGTTGAGGACAAAGAAGAAGATGACACTGTGGGGAATTACGATTCAGACTGATACACATGGCGAAGATGTTGACGCTGCTCCTGCGGATGATGATTACATTGCTTTTGTCGTATTTGCCTGTCAAAAGACGTTTTTTATCTACTATGTGAAATTGTGTTTGCTATGACAACTGAAACCTGATGAACATGTTGTTTAGTATTTTGTTGTGAGAACATCAATTGTTATGCACGCTGATTTGTGTTTGGTGATTGTATGACGACTAAAACATGATGACATTGTTGTTTAGTTGTACTCATATTTGGCTGTGAAACTTGAATTTAATGACATAGTTTGCTGTTGGACTGCAATTTGCTCGACGTCTTCGAATGAGAACAAAGTTGACCCAACAGGGCCTCTGCTAATTTATTTATTTATTACCACAAGGGCCTCTGCTATTTATTTATTTATAAACAAAAGGGGATACCCCCTGATTTCGTTAATAGAAATCATTAAATGTTCAAAACACTACGCCCAGCCTGCTACACTCGTTTCATTCATTACTAGTTTCAGCAAAGTGCTCATGTCATAGCCACTGAATACATCACGAGTGCTACATACACTGTAAATAAATAGACAATCATCCTACAGAGCACATCGATTTTGCCCATTAACTTCACAAGCTCTTTCCTCTCCTCATTGCTGTTAAGGCCGTTCAGCAGCTGTTGCTTGGCCATGATCAGAGGAACTGCATCTTTAACCTTCTGCTCTGCATCTTCCTTTTCTGCCTTTCCTTCAGTTACTTGTCCAACACCCCAACCTACTGGTATTGGGATTCCTCGGCTAACCAAATAATCATCGTAGTTGCATTCCCCCACATCAACAACTTCCCATAAATACAAATCACACGAATCTTCCCTTTTCTGCATGAATCAAATTGGAAGATCATCAACCAAACTATTAAAAAATCAGCAACTGAAAACAGGAGAACAACACTTAAACATATTATTACCCCATGATTCGGGCATTTGTAGAAGACTCGGCCAGGGTTGAGGATTGTGGTTGAGACGCGGCGGATGACTGCGTGATTTGCAGCAGTGGCACCACACCAACGGCAGCGGGTTGCGATGAGCAATCGACTGCGGTGCACGTGCCGACGGGGGTGTGATGAGACCCACAGGCGATGGTACGGGTGGGTTGTTGCCTGCTGAAGAGCAGGTGGACGAGCAGCCAACAGACATGGTTGATGCGGCCAGAGCTTCTGATGCTAGGCAGAGTAAGTAGAGAAGAGGAGAAGCGAACGTTGGATATGTCATTTTCATTACTTGCAGAGTAGCATAGCACCATATATAGTCATAGTCTAGGTTTCAATTCGAACCAGCTATAGGAGCACGCCTCTTTTTTTTCTAAAACTCGGCAACGTCTCTTTACTCGTACACTAGCTTGCTATGTACGCCTTCTCAAGTCTTTGATTTTCTTTCCCTTTTTTGCGAGGAAGGAAGGAGGACAAAATTGAGAGTTCCTGAGACTCGAACCCAAGACCTCTCGGTTGAAAACCAAGGGTTCTAGTCACTTATGTGGCGAACGTTCCCTAGGAGGAGGACGGCAGACGAACGCATTTTCCTCGCAGTTTTAGTTGCGACACAAGATCGAACGGTCGCAGTTTCGGGAATGTTATCAGGCAAACGAGCCCAGTTTTTCTTTTCTTCCTATATATAAAAAAGTATGCTACTTGGTGTCGGCTTAGTCAACAAACGATTGTGCCAACCTTAACCGTTGGATTGACATTCAATGTTTGTCGTGTTTCTTCAGTCTCTTCTTCCTTGAGCCGCCAAAGCCAAACCAACACCGGCGGGACCGCCTGCTCCCGCCTCCCACGGCTGGCTGTGCTGCCGCACACGCATCGTGGCCACATCACACCCTAAAATTCTATGCATCTTCCCCGGCTCCTGTTCGTTCCCATCCGAGGCCTCACCATCGTCCTCCGCCTTGGTTCGGTCGCCGCGGCGCCGCCCTTCGGTGTTGTCAACATGGTCAACAACCGAGAGGAATAAGGAGATGACTGTACATGATGAGGATGACAATAGGGAGCCAGCAGCGTGTAGTAATTTTGTTTTTTCGGGACGAAGAAGGGTATCAACTGGGTTGTGCGGGACCTGTGGCCCATCTGGCCCAGGATTTTATTTCATATGTTTAGCACATGACCAGCCCAGTTTGTTTTTTTCCTTTCTGAAAATGGCTCGCCAGCTATTTCGTTTTTTGCAGAATAACCAACGTAGGCCTACTTGCTTTTCTATGCCCTGCTGGGTTGGAAATCTTTCAAGACAAGGAGGGATGCATTTTGCCCAAAAAATGGGCTATAAGTAATAATAAATGGGCTGTAAAATGAAAAAATACAACAAACAAGCAATGAGTTCCAAAATACTTTTTTCTTTCGGATTTTGATATTTTAAATTTCATTGTTTTTGTGCGGGTAAAATTTCATTGGATTTAAATTAAGGTATATTTAGTTTTAAAATTAATTTGAATCTGGCTAGAAATTTCAGGTTGTATGCTGTTTAGTACAGATTTGGAGGCTGACTTGTGGGTCTACTAGGTTGACGTGCATGAAAGGCTTTGTCAACTTAGTCCACAAACGATTCTAGCAGCAGTGACCGTTGGATGTTAATCCACGGCCGTGCTGCTTCTTCAATATCTGATCTTCTTGCTCCAGCCGCCCAAACCAGCGCCGGTGGGACTGCCTGCTCCCGCCTTCTGTGGCCGGCTGTGCTACCGCACAGGCCGCACCGCCCCACCCTACTTCATTGCTGGCTAGGCCATTCCTCTACTCACCCACACCACCTGTTATTTTCGGGCGACGGCAGCCGGACCAGTAAACCCTCGTACTCCCCATAGCATGGGCAACCATTGCCGAGTCTTACCCGGCTCCGCGTCGTTCCATTCCTAGGCCTCGCCGTCGTGCACCGCCATGGTGCTCTCGGCGCGGCCTGGTCAACGAACAATATCCATCGGACGTGGACTGTACGTGGAGAGGCTGACAACTGGGTCCACGACCGCACACAAGGAAATGCCTCCTTATTATGCGCAAAATAATGATTCCTCCACCTGATAGCCGGGACCCACCGGAAGGGCCTCTGTATTTCGTGAAATAAATGTTTCCCCCGCTGACAGGTCGGACCCACCAGCTATATCTTCGCACGCAAGGAAGTGCCTCCTTATTACGCACAAAAAATGAATATCCCCCTGCTAGCTGGGACCCACCATAGTGGGAGGCTGACTTGTGGGCCAACTAAGTTGACGGGGACGGAGGGCTTTGTCAACTTAGTTAATATGAACGATTCTAGCTCCAGTGACCATACGATGTCCATCCAACGGCCGTAGTGCTTCTTCAACCTCTGGTCTTCTTGCTCCAGTCGCACAAACCAGCGCCGGTCATGCCGCATGATCCCGCCTCCCATGGCCGGCTGTGATGCCGCGGAGGCCTCACCACCCCCTACTACTCCCACCACTGGCCAGGCCATCCCTCTACTCACCCACACCCCCTGTTATTCTGCGGAGACGGCAGCCTCACACCGCAGCCGAAACAGCGAACCCTCATACTCGTCTCCGCGCGGGCTTCCACTACCGCGTCTTCCCCGGCTCCGCGTCGTCCCCTTCCTAGGCCTCCCTGTTGTCCACCGCCGTGGTGCTCTCAGCACGGCATGGTCAATGTGGTCAACGAACGACTTCCATTGGAAGAGTACTGTACGTGGAGAGGCTGACAGCTGGGTCCACGGCAGCCGGAAGGAAGTGCCTCCTTATTACGCGAAAAATAATGATTCCTCCACCTGACAGTGGGGACCCATAGGACGAGCCACCGTATTTCGCGAAAAAAACATTCCCCCCTGACTGCTGGGACCCACCAGCTACATCTTCTCACACAAGGAAGTGCGTCCGGGCAAAAAAAAATACGATTCGTCCCCCTGACTGCTTGGACCCACCAGCTACATCTTCGCACGCAAGGAAGTGCCTGACAATCGGGACCCACCTGGTCGAAGTGTAGGTAGCGTTGTCATTCTGGTCGCGAACATGTACGTACATACTGGTCGATGTAGAGGCGCGCACGTGTCGTAGTAGAGGCGCGCACGTAGCATGTACATGTACGTACAGAGGCCAGGGTGCAAGAAAGTAAATACGGCCACGTACATACATACGGGCGGGGTCTCGAACACCTACTCGCGCATACGTACGGCCAGGGCTCATGTACATGGCTGGGTCAGAACGGAGAAACTGCATCGTCGTCGTGTTCATGGGGAGGCAACGGAATATGTCGTGGTCATCGGGAGGCAACGGAATGCGTCGTGTTCATGGGGAGGCAACGAAACGCGTGGGAGCCAACCGGCTTGGACAGAATAGCCGATAGAAACGAGGCCTGGCGTACCGCACAACGGAGGAAACAACCTTGTGTTCGACCGGCCACGTTTGAAACGGGATCCTGTTTATCGGGAGGGGTCTGGCGTACCGCAAAACGGAGGAAATGGACTTGTGTTGGACCTCCTACGGTCTAAAACAGGGTCCTGTTGATCGGGAGGGGTGTGGCGTACCGCAAAACGGAGGAAACAGACTTGTGTTGGAGCGCTACGGTCGAAACGGGGGTCCTGTTCATCGGGAGGGGTGTGGCATACCGCAAAACGGGACTCCATGGGATACTATTCGTATCCACCATCGACCTCCTCCAGCCTCCACGGGCTACTGTTCATCCACCGTCGACCTCCTCCAGCCTCCACCTCGGACTGTTCATCCATGGGCTCCTGTTCATCTAGCCTCCACCGCCCGCTACTCCACCGACTACTGTTCAACCACCCCTCTCCACGGGCTCCTGTTTAACCACCCCTCCACGGGCTACTGTTCATCCACCCCTCCACCGTCTAATGTTCATCCAGCCCTCCACGGGGTCGTCCTGTTCATCCAGCCCTCCACGGGGTCCTGTTCATCCAGCCCCAACCAGCTCGATCGATCGGGGTCCTATTCATCTAGAGGCAACACCATGTGGTCATGTTCATCCACCCCCACCGGGAACTGTTAATCCAACCCCCCACCCTCCGGAAATGCTCACTGTTCATCCAGAGGCAGCATCGATCGACTTCAGTTAGTAGCAGTAGCAAAGGAATCACTCGGGTTTAGTAACGTAGCTAGTGCAATCGCTCGGGTTCAGTTAGAGCCCAACGCCTCGCTCGGGTTCAGTTACAGCCCAACACCTCACACACACGCGCGTACGTGTACGAGAGAAACGCGCATCGCTCGGCCCCCGACCACCCACCGTAACCGGGAACTCCCCAAAATTTTCCTCGCCCTCGCTTCTACCATGGTTTTTTCCATCATGGACGACCCAAAGAATGTCATGCAGCTGCATCTCCGGCCCGCCCAGGACGAAAATCCCATTTTATTTCATGATTTTTTGTCATAGAAGTAGGAGCCCACCACATCTATGATGATACCGGGTTTTGTCACAATTATCGTCATAGAAGTGTCATAAGTATGATAGAATTTTTTTCGTTCGGCCCAAAATGTCACGGATGTGTCATTTTTTGTAGTGCTAGGCACAACAAAGAGGTCAGCATGCCAGTCTAAATCCTAAGCGCGCAGGGGTCTGGGCCCATCGCCCGTTGCACACCTGCACGTTTCATGGGCGGACAAAAGTAGACCTAGCCTCCCTAATACAAGAGCAGGCATTCCAGTCGCTGACGTCAAGAAGGCTTCGGCTGATGCCACGACGTCGAGTGCCCATAACTGTTCCCGCGTAGTTGGTTAGTGCGTATAGGCCAGTGGCCAGAGTCAGATCAAATACCAGGATCTTGTTAAACTGTTCCCCCGACTGGACTAAAGCCTAGCCGACGCGCATGATTCCGCCCTTCAAATGACGGCGGCAGTGCCGTCCGTAGGGAGGCACACCGCAAGACCTGGCTATACACTACTAGGAAAAGGCCTACTAATGGCACACCTAATTTGGCCATTAATGGCGCATTAGTAGTGCGTCATTAGTGCCACGCCATTAGTATATTTTACTAATGGCGCACCACTGGTGCGCCATTAGTATCTGGTATACTAATGGCGGACCTCAGATGCGCCATTAGTATATACAACAGTGCACCATTAGTATGCCTCCCAGGGGGCCATGTATACCCAGGTGCTTTGGCATACTAATGGTGCACAACAACAAGATGCGCCATTAGTAACTTCGGCATACTAATGGCGCACTGTTTAATGATGCGCCATTGGTATCCTTTGGCATACTAATGGCGCACTGTGATGTGATGTGCCATTAGTATGAATATTAGTTTTTTTTTAATTTTCTGTTTTTTGCACAGGTTACAAAATGTATAATTGGACAAAATATAGACAGCACACATCAACAACAGATTCATCGAATACAATAGAAGATTAGTCTCTGAATACAATTCATCATATTAGTCTCCGAATACAATTCATCATATTAGTCTCCGAATTGAAAAGACCGAACAAAGATAGAACATTATATTACAAGTCTCGAGACCGCGAGTAGCGAGTTTGTCTTCACATTACAAGTCGATATCGATCATCTAAACTACCATCACATAGAAGAGAGCTGCGGTCATCACGATGAGCATCATCACGATGAAACTCGTCTTCATCCGGTTCCTCCAACGCTCCCTCCCCTCTCCCGCTATATAGCGGGCGTATCTAGATTCGGCCTCGGCCCTAGTGGTGTACCCTTTGTAACTGTTACCGCTGAATCGGTGAACCTGTCTCCGACACTCCTCCCAGTCGTCGTAGATTCCGGGAACCTTACCCTTGTACACGACATACGACGACATCGCTATGCACTAGCCAAACGAAACGTTAGTACCAATTCATAGACAATACATAAGCAATATATAAGTATGCAACAGAACGATCGGAAGAGAAAAGCAAGACAGTAATAGCATCGATTACATCTAAGTTGAACGACTCTCGAAACCAAAGAGACATACTACACGTTCATTAAAGTTTAACTACAACATGAGCCAATCGATGTTTCAGAACTAGACACAGCATCACTGCTTTCGACTCGACTCAAGGGACCGGAGCGTGGATGAAGCCGCCGTCTATCATGGGAGTCATGAAATAACGGGCGTTGTCAGCCTGCATTTGTAGCATTGTGTCGATGTCACTGTTGGACGGTTGATTTCTGAGGTAGAACTGCCCCGAGGTACGAAGGACATCTTGATGGATGATTTCCGCAAACTCCGACTGGATGCGAAAGAATTCTTGTCTGATGTCCGCGTCCTGGATTGCCGACACGCTCGCGGCCCAATCTTTGAGTTTACTCGGTAGCAGAAGTTGATGATGGTCCCGTACGATCGCCCGCATGTGATGGATGGCGTAGTAGGCACCCTTCTGACCGCCAGGCGGCTGCTTGACGCAGCAGAACATCGTATTGTGGGAGAACACGTGCTTGCCGTACTTACGAATAGGCCTGGTGAAGGTGCCTCCAGATTTGGCGTAGCCGGGGAGAACATCATCAAGAACCTTCTTGACATTTGCGTAGTCTACGTTCGACTGACGGTCTGGGTCGAAATACGTGGCCATGGAATATTTGGGGCTTAGGAGGATGAGCGTGCAATGTGTGTCACTGCAGAAAACACGGAATGTTAAAAGAAAATCGATCAAAATCTAAGAATTCATATGTTACGGGCCGGTTGAGGGGAGGACTTACTCGGGAAAGTAAGGCACGAGGAAGTTATCCTTATCTTGGTTTGCCAGAATGACGCCTTCGAGGTAAGAACTCGCGACTTGCCGGTCCCCAGCGCTGCCCAAGATCTTGGCACGCATGTAAAAGGGGTCGACTATCACGATGTCCGGGGTCTTGACGCGAATGATCCACATCTCCATACTCAGCGAAAATAGCCGAACGAAGGTGTAGTGCAGCGGATGAAGGTTCAACATAGCGTGGATGTCATCAAACTGCAGGACGATTGTACGCCCGATGGAGTTATCCACAAAGCCCTTGCCCTCTGGCACCTTGGCCGCGAAAACCGGGTATGCCACATCCTTCTCTCTGAGACGCCGCTTCTCCAAAGAAAGAACACTGTCATGCAGACTCCGCATAGCACCGGTTGCAGCATTGAGCATATTTGTCGGTAGCATCGCCCTACCCGCCACATGCACCCTCCTCGAGATATCCTTAGGTGAAGGTGGCCCGTCCTGAGCACGGATCGTACTCGGTGCCGGCTGGCTCGCACCCTTGTTAGTCTTTCTTTTGCGTGCCTTCTTCTTCTCCTATAATGGGACCGAGTTCTGCTCACAGACCGCCTTCTTGAGTGTGTTGGGGCTGATAATATTTCGCACCTCGCCTATGTGAGGCTCGGTGAAGTCGGCAGCTGGAGGCGTCTCCTGAGAGTTGAACGGCAGATGACACCTGTTGCAACTTGGCTTCTCCGTGGTACCAGCTAGATCGCGCACGTCTTTTGTTGGGTTGGGTTCTTAAGAAGAAGGCCCCATGAAGTCGCCATCGTACCCATGTTTGGCAAAGTACTGTTCGACGTTGCCAAATGTATCGTCGTTGTCGTCGTTCTGATCCTGTGCCATATGCATGTTTGGATCTAGTGGCATAGGGATGTCCGGCACCGTTGCGGCGGTCTTGCCATGGGGCCGACTTGGCGCCGACACGACTGGCGGTGTTGTCTTTGGGGTGGTGTCCCCCGCCCCCAAACGAATCTGGCTCTTCGGCCAAAGCAGGGGCCAGCTCAGGCAGGCGCTGAGGGTCATCACGTCATCATCGTCGGCCCCGACGGGTCGAATCGGAGGTAACAACTAGTCGCAGCCTGGCAGCACCCGAACCAGTTCAACCCTAAACAAGTTGGGTGGCATCTGGGTACCGTGGAACAAGGGGTTGCCCGGTTGAACGATTTTGCCCTTGGCGACATCGACCAACTCGTTGTTCACGAAGTGCAGGAGAGTGCACGGAACATCGGCGGCGCCCTGCGAAAACATGTAGGGCATCAGGGATGCCCAGTCAAAGGCAAGGAGATGAAGTCCTCGGCCGAGAGAGGCTTAATTAGTTACCGTGATGATGGCGTCGAGCTCGGCTAATGTCGAGGCACCGCCAACGGCGGGCGTGCAGTTGACGAAGGGGCCACTTGCTACAGAGGTGCCGGCCGGCATATACCCGGGTGCATTAAGCTCCTGTGCCGGCATCGAAGACACCAATGCCGCCTCCGCCAGAGACACCAATGGCCTCGCCATCGCATTCTGCGAGTTGCTGGCCGTGAAGCTAGGAATCGGGGGCGGCCCCTGTTGGCCGCCCACAATCCACGCACTCAACCCCTCGATCAAGGTAGGCACAATGGCGGTGATCGTCGCTCCGAGTTGTTGTTGCACTTGATCTTGGACAATCTCCGGAATCCGCCACCTGTGCCTTGAGTTCTTGAACCTCGCGCGCCTGGCTTTCCAAGCTGGTCTTTTTCTCCTTTCGCCCACCATTGTTATAGTATGACGACCATTTTGTCAACAAGCCTTTGCCGGCCACACGACCAGCTGACGTCAGCTTACTGAGCTTATCCTTGTTCTTCATTACATTCATCGCCCTATTTAGAGTGGTGTCCCAAGGGTTGCTCTTAGTCGACCCCGCGCTACTGCTTTCAGTCGCCTGCGGAAGGAATGTGAACCATTTAGAAATTTGGCTTCATTAATTAGAATGCAACCATATGGAGCTAATTACGCGGGGGTGTATTCCTTACCAGAACAAGCTCAAGCGCCCTGGTCTTCGGATCCATGGTAAGCTCCTTTGTTATCGGGTCCTCCTTATACCGGGCCCTAACATAGTTCCTGGTCTGCTTGTTACCGTTGTATTTCTCAAAGCGGGGCGGTAGGCCTTGCTCGGCACGCTCCGCGTCCTCCTTGTCCCATATAGGCTCCGTCACTCTGTAACCGCCGGGACCGAGTTTGTGTTCCCCTAAGTTCAACTCCCGCATTTCTTTCCCCCACTGACTTGATTCGGAGTTTGTGGTGCTCGAGCAATTGATCTTGAAGTCGTTGTAGTCATCTTCGGTGATCGAAGGATTTTTCTCCTTGAGATTCTCATAACTCTCACCTTTCTCGATCATTCTCTTCACATTGCTTTTCCAAGTAGACAGGGCCTTGCTCATCTTCGTGAGGGCAGCATTGTTCACTTTATTCCCTTTGAGGCTTGTGTTTTCAAATTCAGCGGGGAACTTGTATCGTTCGTGCAGCTTCGTGAAGAGGAGGTTGCGCAAATTCCCTCGGTCAAGATGCCTCAGGTTCTCGGTGTTGATCGAGACGGTGCTCCGGAGAATGCACCCGAGCTGAAGTGAGTACCCCTTGACTATTCGTTCGGGCGCCGTTGGATTCCCGTCGGAGTCCACTTCAGTAACTTCCTCCTTGAGGGTGCGGAGCATGGTCGGGCGCCGGTCCTTCCGTTGCCTCTTCGGTTGGCTGCCATCTGTGCGTGCGCCACCATCATCAGTGGTGGCACCCTCGGCGGCACCATCAGTGGTGGCATCAGTGGGGTCATCCTCGGCGGTACCATCAGTGGTCTCAGGATCGGTGGGGAAGGCGGCGTCCTCATACAAGTGAGATTGTTCCTCCATCTCCTAGGACAGCTTCCAGAATGCCTTGCCGCCTGAACCCCCGGCCTCATCGTTGTTGGCCATGTTTCTCTCTAAATAGGAACAAAGTTTGGTCAAAAAGTTGGTTATTGTCAAGGAACAAGATCATGGTCTCATCATTTAGGGTTTGTCGACACCGACGCATCCTAAAAGCTAAGCTTTTATCATTGAGGGTTTTTCGACGCCGAGGCACCCTAAAAGCCTAAGCTTTCATCATTAGTCACAAGTACCCCAGCCCATGCATTAGTCACAAGTACCCCATATGTCCTATTTTTAGCAAAGTCATGCTAAAATTCACGGAAAATTTCAGCATGACCTTTGCTGAAAGTAGGACATATGGAGTACCCGAATTTGCTGGAACGGAAGTTAATCGACATTCCAGCAAACTCAAGGGCCTCTCGGGTGGACAAGGCAAAAATGGCCTCCATCACAACATGGAAAATACATTGGCATGTGAAGAGGTGAAACAATATATGCATCTCCAAGCAGTATCATTCAACATTTTGGACAAACCACTACAAGCAATACTGGATCAGATACAAGAAGAATGTGAGAAAATGCAGACAAATACTAACAGATTGAGGTGTTTAACTTGTGGTGCTCTCTGTGCTATTAACATTTCAAGTCAAAACCTTTTCTGGTTAGTAAGTGTTTCTTGAGCATATGTATGTAGTAAGTGTTTCTACTCTCAGTGTTTCAGAACACATATTTTAGCTACCTAGTACCAGTGCTATTACCCAGCAGTTAATTAGCTTTTTTTTTGAAGAATCAGTGACAGTGGGAGAGGCTCCCACTGACTTTTGTATTACTCACAACATAACAGTTACAAGTGTTTTACAAAGGGTTTTAGGCCCCCCCCCCGGCCGTAAGGGTTGCAGAAACAAAAACTAGCGGTCCAAGCTTACAAAGAAATCAGAGAGAAAAGGATGAACTTTCTCCGGACAGTTATGGATCACCAAACCCAACAGATGTTTGAACCTAGCTAACCACGCCACGAACGAGTGCGGGACCCCCCTAAAATGTTGGTTGTTCCTTTCCATCCACAGGCTCCAAGCAGCAAGCAGGAAGATATCCATGAAAAGCGGCCGACGCCAGCTCTCTTTCCCACCATGTAAGATGGTTAGCCTATTGGTTCCTCCTGGCCAGGTCAGACCAACCTTACTCCAGCATTGTTTGGCAAAAGGGCACGTGAAGAAGAGGTGTTCAACGGTTTCCTCGGGCGGGTTGTGGCAGAGCATGCAGGTGTAGTTGCCCCCGGCTACAGCAAAGTGCCGCCGCTTCAGCATGTTCCTCGTGTTCAGACGATCGACCATAAGCAACCACCCAAACATCTTAAACTTGATCGGGCATTTGGATTTCCATAGCCATCCAAAGGCCTCATCAGCTTCAACCTGCCTGAAACAGTGGTCGTAGTACTTCTTTGACGAATAACGTCCTAGGTCACAGACCCAAACGTCAAGCGAGCCGATTTGCAGACTGACATGCGAGGACCCTTGCTGTATCTCCCTGATCTCCTCCCTAGCCTGGACCGAAAGAGGCAGACTGAAGATCATGGCTGGATCAGTGGCCCTGAGAATCATGGCAACAGAGTCATCCTCGTTCAGAGCATAAGAGAAGGCTCGCAGATGCGTGTCCATCAGTGCAGAGCCAGTGTCACTAAACCAGACATCTTTCCAAAACAAAGAGTTGCATCCATCCCCGGGGATGACCTTGGCGACCCCACAGAAACTTCCACTAAGCTGCATTACGTCTTTCCACCAGAAGGACCCCACCGGCTCAGTGGCGTGTGGCACCTTGTTCGGGTAGTACGCCTCCCAGACTAGCTGAACCCAGGGCACATCCTCACGATTATAGAACTTGAACAAGTACTTTAGGAGAAGCACGGCATTTTGTATTTTGATATCAATAACACCAAGGCCACCACACCGTTTGGGTCGACAAACAAGCTCCCAGGCATCAAGGGAGTTGAATTTGATCCCATCATGAGAATTTTTTGCCCAGAGGCAGTAGCGTCGCAGTTTGTCAAGGTGCTCAACCACTTTAGAGTGCAGCTTGATCGTGCACATTGCATAGATCAGCATGGAGGTGATCACCGAATTGACCAGCGTCAGTTTGGCCCCCGACGACATCAGCGATAGGGAAGTGGATGTCTTCCTCTCAACCGAGTGCACCAACGGCATGAGATCAAGAACACTCGGCCTAGTCGTCCCCATGGGGAGACCAAGGTAAGTGAACGGCAGGGTGCCAACAGAGCAGCCAAACACCCCTGCCAACCCACTAGCACGCTGGCGATCGACATTAATGGGTATGAGGGTCGACTTATGGAAGTTGATCTTGAGTCCCACCGAGGCCGCATAATGCTCCAAGATAAGTTTCATGCGGGCGGCCTGTGTAGGACATGCTTGCATAACCAGGATCGTGTCGTCAGCGTATTGCACCACCGGGAAGTCACCCGCATTTTCAGGAGGAATGGGAAGCTCCAGCAAACCCTGAGTGTACGCGTCATTGATCGCAGCTTGGAGCAGATCAGCCGCAAGAACAAAGATCAGTGGTGAGAGAGGGTCACCCTGTCGCACGCCACACTTGCATTTGAATTTCCGACCAGGGACACCATTTAAGAGGACTGACGAGACTCCCGAGCCAAAGATCGTTTCCATCCAGCCTAACCACCTATCATCAAAACCCATGTGTTTCATAATTTCCAACATGGGGGCATGTTCAATCGTATCAAAGGCCTTGGCAAAATCAAGCTTAAGCAATATAATCTCCCTCCCAGACGAGTGGCATTGATGAATATATTCGTATGACCATGCAAGACAATCCTGGATGGTCCTACCTTTGATAAATCCATATTGATTCCTGTGTATGATCTTTAGAATGACTTTCTGCAGCCGGTTCGCCAAGATCTTTGTAATGACCTTCAGACAACAGTTCAGTAATGTAATTGGTCTGAAATCATTAGCCGTTTCCGGAGCAGATATTTTTGGAATCAGGGTGATATATCCCTCACTAATGCTAGTGATGTCAAGTCCCCCAGCGTGGAAAGCGTGACAGAGATCATAGAAATCTGACTTGATGATTTGCCAGCACTTTTTAAGAAAGCAACCATTAAAACCATCCGGGTCGGGGGCTCTGTCATTTGGCATTTCCTTAACAACGGCATCTATTTCATCAGTAGAGAAGGGCGCACTCAGTTGGTCCAGCCCATCAATCTTGCGGATGATCCTAGAGAGATCAAACTTCATGCTGGTGGGTTTAGAAGAACCCAAACGATCCTTGTATGTATTGAAGAGGACCTCCTCCTTGCCAACATGATCATGAATTTCGACGTCGCCAACTCTAAGCACGGCAATGGCATTGTGCCTATACCTCTCAGTGGCCAATGACTGAAAGAGCTTAGTATTTTCATCAGCAAAGCGAAAGTACCTGATAGTACATCTCTTCCGCCAGTACTCATTCTGGTATTGAGCAGGGCATGTAAGTGGGTTTTCAATATCTTCCTGAAGTTTGACTCCTGGACATATAAGGGTCGTTTGTCCTCAAGTGTGTCCATGATGGCTAGAGTCTCATTACTATTTTGAATCAGAACTTTAAGTTTGGAGACACCCTTGCTCCATCGCTTTAGATCATATCTCAAGTTTTTTAGTTTTCTGCATATTCGCGCCGCGGCATTGGGTGCGTGACATGTTCTAGACCATGAGCTAGCAACAACCTCCATGAACCCATCATGCTTAGTCCAGAAATTCTCAAACCAAAAAAGCTTGGATCGGGGGATACTTGATTCGATTGTGACCACACACGGAATGTGGTCGGACACTGGCTTCCCCAGGGGCAAGAACATTGTATTTGGATATGAGGTGGTCCAACACGACAACGAGAAGAACCAATCCAACTGTTCGAGCAGAGGATCCTCCTGCATATTACTCCAGGTGAATGCTCGGCCTTTCACAGGTAATTCCATGAGCGACTGTGCACGGATGAGCTCGTTAAATAACAGCATGTCCGCAGCGTCACCCCCAGGTTTGTTTCTGTTATTCGTGGATCGAATAAAGTTGAAGTCACCAAGAATTAGCCAGTTTTCATCATTAGGGATATTCAAATCAAAAAGCCAGTTCGTAAAATCCACTCTACGCTGACCAGAGCAGGGGCCATAGACATTAACCAGATTCCACGAATCATTCGACTGCGTGGCCACAAAAGAAATCCCAATGGCAAAAGAATCCACAAACCAAGATGTGCCCGTAAACACAACACTATTCCAAATGACGATGATGCCACCAGAGGCACCCACTGAAGGCACAAAAACAAATTTATCGAAGCGCTTAGGGCAGAAAGTCTTAACAAAGGCAAGATCGAAGGATTCACGTTTAGTTTCCTGGATACATAGCACAGAACAACCGCTAGTATCAATCGCATTCCTAATAGCCAAAAGTTTTGCATCAGAATTTATGCCTCTGATGTTCCACGAGAGCACATTCCACGATTTATTCATCAGAAGGGAAGACTTCAGTCTTCGTCCGTCTTCAACAAGCGTTGGTCATCCAGCAGCTTCTCACGGGAGAGGGCTTCCGGAGCAATTCCACAACTGCTTCCCATCCGTTGAAGATCCTCGATCGGTGTTGGTGGGGGGCAGGCAGCATTGGGCACCTGCACAGGAGCAGCAGCCAACGAAACAGCATTGACAAAAGGAATCTCACGTGGTTTGACCCTTGATTTGGAACGCCTTGTGTCTGGAGCGTGGTTGATTTTGAATCCATCATACTTGTTGGATCGGTTGCTCCGTCTGACAGTAGTGGTGTCCAAAGGCACTAACACATTTCGGTGTTGAGTAGCATTGAACACAGAAGAGGATGCAAGCACCTGAAGCGCAGTAGGCTGGTCTGATGAAGGCACTATCTGAGATTCCACCTCTGCCGAGACGAGCTGTGTGACCGCCTTGAGGCCAGGAGAGTGTTCAGGCAAATCCCAATTCGCAGCAATCAACCGAGCCCTGGGTTCAGGCGACAGCATAGAGATGGAACAACAATTGTCCCCCACTGAATTGCAGTAGCAAAGATCCTTGAGAAGATGTCAGGTTCAGGCACTATACACTCGATCCAAGCTGCAGCAGCGACATTAAGATGATTCTGAATGCTCTGAAAAGGGTTTAGGGGCAACATCACAGGAGAATTATGTTGAAGGGTGATAGCTGGTGTATATATACGCTTGAGCATGCCCCCAATCCAAAGCAAGAACTCATGATCAACTAGAACCTGAAGAAAAACAGAGCTTCCCCCAGCCCTGACAAACTGCAACCTGGCTGTAGGGTTGCCATTCACAAATCCATCAGCCAAAGCTTCCACTACCTGAAACTCCGAATCAGATGACCAAATGTCAAATAGATTGTCCTGCACATTATGCTCTGGATCCACACCATCCATGAGAGACGGGCCATCATACTGAAAGAAGGTCCTAAAACTGAACCCAGTGTAAGGTGGAGGGATCACAGGCCACACACCCCACCCATTTTCCTGAGCATCCTGAGCAGGTTCCGGGGCATTCCAGGCAGCCTCATTCAAAGCATCCTGAGCCGCCATCTCATCAATTCTTGCTTGCTGCATGAGGGTGTAGTAAGGAAGCTGGTATGGATGTGGAGATGCATTCAGAAGTGGGGGAACATCCTCATTACCAACCAAGTTTGGTATAGTGTTTCTACCATTGAGAACATAAACAAGCACCGACCACGAGCGAGTAAGAGCTGGCAGTAAACCAACCCTGGTAATCACAAGACTATGCGGCACCTCAGCAACATATTTGATATGACATTTAACAAGGATTCTAGCCTTGTTCTGCCCCGGACGGGGCCAGGCAAGCATCTTCCCAAAGTGTGAGACAGCCTTATGGACATAATGCTCAATTTGATAGTCCATTGGAAAAGCAAGAAACATGACCCAAACTTCATATTCAAAGGCAGGCATACGCATATTGATACTCTCATCATGCGGAACTAGGGAGAAAGTGGAATCCTCGGTCAAAGCATGCGGTCCTTCTCTAATGGCAGCATCTCTACTCTCCATATCCGCAAACACAACACACCCAATCCCCAGCGGGTAAACAAAATCATCTAGCAGTTCATACTCTAAATCTCCAACAATAATGCCGCAGACCTCAGCTAGCCAGAACTCCTTCTGATGATCAGGGACCAGAGGGTGGACGGAGACAATGGCGTATCTATCGTGGTTCAGAGGCAGATCATCCACCACCATAACGTGATGCTGGACCCGGTGAGCAGGCCCGCGATCAAAGGTGGATCCATCAGGAGCGAAGGCAAACGGGCTCACGGGGAAGTTCGCCATGGTAGATGGAGCCGGGGGCTGCGGCGGCTTGAGAGATTTCGCCGGAGTAGGAGGTGGTGGATTCTTTCTCACAGTCGGAGGTGAGAAAAATCGAGGTGGTGGAGGCGTGGGTGTAGAACTCGAGGAGAGCGTCGCCTCACCCGATTGGGGTTTTTGGCAGGCAGAATTGACTACACCCTGACCGGGTAGGCGTATCGTCAAGCAATGGGGGTTAACCACGTCCCGGTGGTGCGGGATTATCTGTTTCCGTTTCCATATGCAACCACCATGCGGATCCCTAACAACACGGGTCATACCAACGTCCACAGAGTTACCAACCTCAGGTTCATCCGCAGCAGCCCGAGGCAAGATCCTCTCCGATTGTGTTAGATTTTTTTCTTTTCCAAGCCCAGCGTGGGAAAGAAGCACAAGTCGTAAGCTTACGTGACTTGTGGCCTAGTCGATAGCAGAGAGAACAACGATGAAGCCCAGGACAAAGCCTAGTCATGTGGTCAACCGCTGACATGCATTACACGGAAAGCCCAAAGAGTCCGGGCCCACTTTGCATGGCACATGCTTATGATCATCAGTACGTGTAGTCGAGCAAGCGCAGGCGCCAGAATCAACCCCACAACGCTGACAAAAAACTCCAGTGCAGGAAACATCAACATGGCCAAGACGATCACAGAGAGAACAATGCAAAAGTCTTTTGTAGATGTATTCCTTGGTGGGGACTGACGAAATTTGCACTATAAGCTTAACATTATCATTATCGGATCCCGCCTGCCAGCAATCCAAAACAGAAAGAAGTTTCTCATCCGGAATTGAATCCCATAAGCCCAAAATATATCCTTCCCCCTGAATAGATGGCAACCTTCCATGAATAGCGGGAACAATAGGTAAAGATATGGAACCAATCCGAAAAGAATCCGGAGAAACCAGAGACGAAAAACTACCAAAGGAGATCCGATCTGAAGGCTCGCCGGAATGCAAGTCCGTGGCGGCGGAGTGAAACCCAATTTTTTCAGTACTGGTAATGATGCGGGATCCAATGGTAGTTTACTCTGGTTAGAAAGCCATTTAGATTTAATCGCCAGACCAGGTGAGGAAGCCAAACCAGTTAGCTCAGAATCAGCGTGCCATGAGGGGAGCCGTGGGCGTGAAATCCCAGAACGATGAAGATGAAAGTGGCAGATAAAGTCCGGCCAAATACGGTCTCTTAACTGTCACGACCGGTTTTCCGGGTAATAAATTTCCAGAAAAAGACCGTCGTGCTCATCAGCCCCAGGATTACTGTTAGCTGATGAGGCTCCAACTTGATACAGAAATCCCAAGCAGAAAACAAAATATGTAGTACAAGGCCATTCTGGCCTGTGAGTACAACAAATGGTTTCTAGTGGTTGATGGCGGAAGCGGGTTATGAAACATCAGTGTCTATGGGACTTCATTTCTCACGGGAACAGCTGACCAGGTTAATTCCTATCTTCGCGAGGCTGCTATCTCCATTACTTAGGTTCCGGGGCTGTCATCGTGCCGCTCCTCTTCGTGCAAGAAAATCTGGCCAAGACAATAGCCAGGGACAAGCCAGTGAGTACTTTGAATGTACTCGCAAACATTATGAACACATGTATAATATAAAAATGATGTGCTGAAAATATCTTATGCTCATGACGTCAGTCACAAAAGATAAATAAATCTCTGATGCGTGCAAGTAAGTTATTTATAAAATTGCATTAACATAGTAGTATTAAAATTTATGAAATAAATAACAAGCAAAGCCACAGTCGGGCGTCTTAGCGACACCACATAAAGGGCTTTAAAAGAAATGCCACAGTCGGGCGTCTGAGCGACACCACATAAAGGGCTTTAAAAGAAATGCCACAGTCGGGCGTCTGAGCGACACCACATAAAGGGCTTTAAAAGAAATGCTACAGTCGGGCGTCTGAGCGACACCACATAAAGGGCTTTAAAAGAAATGCCACAGTCGGGCGTCTCAGCGACACCACACAAAGGGCTTTAAAAGAAATGCCACAGTCGGGCGTCTGAGCGACACCACACAAAGGGCTTTAAAATAAACAATCATAGTGAATATCCCGGAGGTAGAACCATCCCAGAGATACTCGATAATAACAATAATATCACGGGTTAGTCAACAATAATAATAATCATCGTTATCACAAGTCACAAGTAGCAATTCCATTTCTGGTTAACAGTTTCACCTCTGAAGACCGACACTAAGACCGACACTTGACCCATCCCAGACTGTAATCCTTAACCATGGACACGGCTATTTGAATAGGTTTAATCTCTGCAGAGGATGTACTCTTTACCCACGAGTAACGGATTTCTTTAGTCCATCGGGACTAATTCCGTCTACGGTCTTTTTGTTGAAAACACACCTAACTTGCACACACCAGCTTAACTCACACGTGTCTGGAATCACCCACGACACCTGTCAAGCAAACTCTAAGTGGGGAGGCTACAACCTCGCGTAGCATGGGATCAAATTTATATCGCGCGCTCTAAGGGGTGGCCTCCCCTCTCGGTCCCAACCGGAAACACCCAGGCCCCCGGACCAGGTGGCCTGCCTACCAGCTACAACCGGTATCTTCCACCATGGCCTCTCTGTACGGTGTGTGCTAGAAAGAGGTTGACAACTTACTGAACCGTACTCTACTTGCTGTAGAGACGAGTGGTAGTACGAAACAAGTATGGGGGTTACTGGAACAAGACTCGATCTACGGTCGACTCAGGAGGTTTAAGTATTCCCTGCATGATTAGCATGACGAATATATTTCAACCAACAGAGTCACCGCTCATATCACCTTGCCATGCCATACCAGACATAACCGTCCCGACGGAGACCGGCGACAAACTCATGCCTACCCAAGGTAGAGGTTTTCCCGGGTTCCTGCCGGTATGCATGCAAGGCACATGAGGGTGATTATCATCACAAGTGTGTCCATTTCCAACAGCATGGAAATCAATAACATGCACCCATGCATATGATCATATCACATGAAATAACAAGTTTCTCCAAAGTGAGGTGATGTTATGAACGTGTCATCGAACACACAAAAATATTATGCCGGGGTTCAGAATGCTTGCCTTCAATGTGTGGAAAGGCAGGGTGCACTCCAAAACTTGAAACATTTCTCCTCTCTTCAAAAATCCTATTTTAGCAATATAAAAGAATTAACACACAAACTAAAAACAGCACCAAAAGTTGTTCTAATTTTTTTAAAATAAATCTTAAAATAAACTAGGTGAAATTTGAGAGAGGTAGGAAAAGAATCATTTCATTTGGAGTTATATTTAAAAAGATATAGTCAGTCAAAGTTTTGGTCAAATTCTGTTTTTTAAAAAATAAAACAAAAGAAAACGTTTCTGCCACGAATACGCTTTCTAAGAAGGGGTTACGTACTCGCGAGTTTTATGCTTCCACTTACTCCGCGTGGACCGAGCGGGGGTCACTGACAGTGGGTCCTAGGTGGCCCACTAGTCAGGTTTGACTAGTCTTTCTCCCTCTCCTTCCTCTGTCCCAAGCGGAGGCGGAGCTCCGGCGATCGTCGCCAGCGACTGGCGGCTCCTCGCGGGGCCCCAAGGGCGGGGATGGATCCGCCACTCCAGGGCGGTCATCCCGGTGGTCGTCAGGTAGGTGGGGGCGGAGGGAGCTGCCGGCGGCGAGCTTCGCGGCGGAGGAGGCATCGGTGGCGAAGTGGTTTTGTGGCGGCGATGGCTCCCGAACCAAATCAAGTAGGGGGTTGGGTTCCTGGATGGAAGGAGGGGTTCTTGGTGAAGAGAACGGGGAGGGGGAAGCCCTGGTGGCGCCGGAGTGAACGAGACAGTGGCGGCGGCAGGAGTTGCCGGAGATGAAGAAGGCGGCGTTTCCCTGACGATTGCGGGCTATGGGGGGTTCCATGGGGGTAGCTTGAGGTTGCGTGCATGCTCAGAGGGGCTCGGGGTCCCTTTTATAGCGCGACGAGGTCGGTTCCGCGGCGGTGGATAAGGCGGCCGGCGAACCGCCGTTCTGTAGCTGCAGGGGAACGTGGCGGCGACGAGAGCTAGGCGACACCCTTGTGGATGAGCTTGAGCTGTTCAAGGGGCCAGGTGGCGAGCCGGGGTGGCTTGGGCGGCGCTGAACGGCGCAGGGCTGTCGGCCGACGCCGGCGTGCCGCCAAAAGTGCTCTGGCGGTGGCGCTGTAGGGCGCCAGGGCGGGCTGTCGTGTTGTGGCGAGGCGGGGAGTGCGTGGCGAGGTTCTGTAGTGTGGGCCAAGACAGGGGCGCGATGCGGCGGCTCGTGTGCGCGGCTGCAATTTGCGCGCTCTGGGCGCGCCCAGCGCACGCACACCAGATGCTCGGCGAAATGCCATGGCACTCCAGAGTGCTTGGTTGGAGCTGGGAGTTAGCAGATCTAGGCTATGGCTTGCAAGGAGATCAATGGACAAGCTTAAGGGGTCAGAGGATCAGGTTCACACTGCTAACTAAAATCCATGCCAAATCTGACCATGCACTCCAGGTGTTTGACAAAATGCCACAGGCACTTAGGCAAGTCTTGGAGTGGTCAAAAACTCCAGATCAGTGTCTCCTTAGATGCAAGAGAGAGTGGTGAGGTTATTTGGACAAAAGGGGAAACTTGCTAGTGCAAGTTTTGCAAAACTACATTTCTGGACAGGAAATAAATGACATTATTTCATGAACCAAAATTAATCCAATGGGTGCATGCTCCTGGATTTAGGGGTTTGGTAGGGCTGTCTACAAGTAGGAGAAAACACAAGATCTTTGGAGCAAAATTAAATAGGGTTGCAGTAGAAATCACAAGGCTGGACCAGAATGAAAAAGAGGATGATTCACTCAATTTTTTCAAAGAACATAAATAGGTTTTTGCATAATGTTGAATCATATGCTACTACCAATATCCCATAATTTTGGTGGAGGCTAGAAAGAATTATTTAAAAGGGTTGTAGTGCAAAATGCACTCTGGACCAGAGAAGGAAAAGTTGATGCAGAGCTCAAATTATTACATAAATAAAAGATATTTTTGTATAAAAGTGATTTAAAAACATCACATGACATCTCCAATTTTTGGTTAGAATTTTAGGTGAATTTATCCAATGGTTATAGTTCAAAAAGAGCTCCAAATTTTAAAACAAGTCATTTAATGAATAAAGCTCAGGGTGAAATAATTTTATAAATAAATCTCCTGATTGAGGGATGTTTTTTTTAAATGAGAGGGAAAATAAGTCCAATATATTTTGGAAGGATCCACTTGGGAAAAATTTCTTAATATTAAAAGAAAAGTTTTGAAATCAACAGAGATATACTTGCATGCAAAAATTTTAAACTCTTGGCAAAATTTTAATAACTAAAACCTGGTTAAATTTTTGGGGTGTTACAATACTACCCCCCTTAAGAAAAATCTCGTCCTCGAGATTTGCTAAGAGCCGTTGTGAAAAACAAAAGTTCCACATGCGTTCGAGCGGTTGTGAGACTGCTGTCGTGGTGCTGCGTGAATAAAAATAATAATAATCCACGTAGTGAGGGGATAAATGATGCAGCAATTCAGTAAAAAGAAAACTCATACTAGGATCTTTCGCGGTTACACAAGTTAATCACGAAGAAAAATTAATCATACCAGTAGAAACTAAATACTCGACTCGTCGCACAAATTTGGGGTACCATGCATAAGATACACGCAAATACAAATGCTGCAAAAACAAATACAGTAGTGACGTCTAAAATGAAAACGGTAATTGGGTGGGGTCCTGATAAAATGTCTCTGGTAAAGGGATATACTCCTCTTCTATCGGAGGAAGTGGATTGACCAGTCGATGAATGCGTCTCTCCGGGTCGGGTCTCAGTGATCTGCCGATGGCAATCTGAGGACTTAAATCTGCAAGGCTTTGGAGATAATCCATCACTCGCTGGTTCAAATGCTCTTGAGCAATGATGTACTGGATAAGGTTGGCTAGCACTGGGTCTCTCTCAATGCGTCCACCGGGAAAAGATGTTACTTCTCCGGGGGCTGCACGGCTCGGAAAGTAATAATATCCTCGTTCGCGGGCATAGGGTACAGCGGATCGAAGGCGAGCAATCGCTTCTTTCGCAGCAACTTCTATGGCCAAGTGTGGGGTTGGCATAGATTTCCCCACGAAGGAAACTTCCGTTGGATCTTGGTTGGGGTCTACAGGAGGAATGTGTACTGCTGCCCAATATTCCGAGGTGGATGGGGTGATCCTTGATTTGAACAGCTCGTACTGAGGTGGCTGGGTAGAACCCATGGTACTGCGGGTAAAATCCCACAATATTTTGACAAAGCTACCTGGGGTTGCATCTGGGGTTCTCAGATGAATGCTGGGGCTCGGCATGACAGGAAAAAGTTGTGAGTGTGGTGCACAAAGTGAGGGTTGCTGGGTAAGGTCACAAGGTGGCCTTTATATAGCAATGGAGCCGGATCGTTTTACCGTGGTGAAAGGTAATAAATTGGCCAGCTTAGCTCCAAAGGTCAGGTCAGTGTCAGAGATACACATATCTCATAAAGAGACGTGTTACTGTGGTTGTCGTCGGGTTGGTTTTGGTAGTTGTGCCTGGAAAAATATGCAACTATGCGCTGACCAAATATGCAAGGCTACTATTAAAACAGAGGCACAACGACAGGCTGCGTTAATATACACAGTCGCATGATTACAAAGTGAGGATACACTGAGACTCGGTACTACTCGTACGGCTTAGTCTACCTCGTTTATGTCTAAACGGGCGTGCCTGGTGGATGTCGAGGCTTCTCCACGTATCTCACTGCCGGGCTTAGTCGGAGATGGCGGAGGAACTGCAGGGTCGGGGTAGTGATGATGACCATCGCGGGGATTGTTGGCCACAACACCGTTGGAGTGTGCTCCCAAAAGGCGACGAAGCATGTTGGGTTTCGTAGTAATTTCAAAAATTTTCCTACGCACACACAGGATCATGTAATGCATAGCAACGAGAGGAGAGTGTTGTCTACGTACCCAACGCAGACCGACTGCGGAAGCGATGACACGGCGTAGAGGAAGTAGTCGTACGTCTTCACGATCCAACCGATCAAGTACCGAAACTACGGCACCTCCGAGTTCGAGCACACGTTCAGCTCGATGACGATCCCCGGACTCCGATCCAGCAAAGTGTCGGGGAAGAGTTTCGTCAGCACGACGGCGTGGTGACGATCTTGATGAACTACAGCAGCAGGGCTTCGCCTAAACTCCGCTACAGTATTGTCGAGGAATATGGTGGCAGGGGGCACCGCACACGGCTAAGGAATCGATCACGTGGATCAACTTGTGTCAACTTGTGTGTTTAGAGGTGCCCCTGCCTCTGTATATAAAGGAGCCAAGGGGGGAGGGGGCGCCGGCCAAGAGGGAGAGGC